>NC_137428.1:69261311-69543811 GCF_964374335.1 Astatotilapia calliptera | reverse complement strand
ATGGCAGCCACGCCCCTAATTTATGCACAGCACATTTAAACAGGTGAGATATGGTGAAACTGATAATCCTCCGTGTCTCCCAAACTACAATGATTTCTTAAAATATGGGACTCAGTTATATCTTCTTTCTTTTCTTTTATAGGGTCTAAAGTTTGCCACTTGGTCCATTTTTATTATTTAGCTTTGTCCCAAACCTTTGGGTAAGAGTAATGTTACTGCTCTTATTTGTGGCATGCTTGCTTTCATTAAATGCTTGCTTTCATCTATTAAAGCTACAATTAATGAGTATCTAATTGACCCAAGCCTGATCTATTTATATCAGAGAATATCCTAAAATGGAGTCAGTACCTTTGAGGAACAAAGCTGTAACCTCTTGTCCAGCGGAAGCCCCCCTGCTATCCTGATTTGCATTTTGATTCATATCTGTAAGCCTCCTCTAGGCCGAGGGTTAGGGGATGAACTGGCAAGCCTTTCAGGCTCGTAGGCCTGCCAGAATTTTTAATTCAGTGTCAATTGCACAGTTCCCTTACGTTTGAGCACTTACACAGCCCGTGCTGTTTACCAAAACCCTTTCCACAAGTACATGGGTATTTTGGAAATTTAGCTTAAATGAAAAACATGCTTGAAACTAGCCCTTCTGAAAAACTCTGTTTTGTATTTATGTGTGGAGATGGGAAACACAGCATCAAAGGTGTGCCTTTATCTTCCTCTTTTTATATCAAACTCTGAGCTCGGCCAGTGTTTCTGTGCAGTAAGGGTTAGATCACCACCTGTTGCTCTTTTTTCTGTTTTCATGTGGACAGATATATATTTTCTGATGGATTTTAAAATGTATTTATTTTATTAACTGAAGCCTGTAAAGCGGTGGGGGACATCGTGGACAGGTCACCAGTCAAAGGACACCTATGAGCAATTTAGAATGACCAACCAACTAACTGCACGTTTAGATGCAAACACCACACAGAAAGGCCTTTGACCACATGGTGGATTCGAACTCAGGACCTTCTTGCTGTGAGGCAACTGTGCCACCATGCGGGCCTGCGCAAAATCCCTATTTTAAAAAAATACAAGTGACTAGCCCTGACAAAAAACTCACTTGTCTTGCAAAACCCCCAAACTAACGTTTTACAGACAACCAAACCACAAACTTTGCCTTTGAGAAGGTAAAAGTATATACTGGCAAAAAGAGAACAATGGCATATTGTACACCTGTGCGCTGCATTTTAAAATAATACTTTCAGATGATTTAGATTCCAGTTTAATATGAGCTCCATATTATTTAAATGCGTTAAAAGCGATATCTGGTTATCTTAAAGACTCAGTTATTACTTTGCAAGCTCCTTTAACTACGATGACCTGGATGACTGAGAACCTTCACAGACACTCAGTTATTACGTTTCCAACTAACTTAGCAGATATAGCTTCCCCAGGCTGCATAAATACTGCTGCAGTTGCGGTGTGTCTATAGCTGATCAGTTCAAGGTCACTTTTGCTGAAAGAATTATACATGCATATGATTAGCAAATTCAAGCAACCCAACTAGGGAATGATATCAGCCCGTACGTTATTAACCGACTTGAGTCTCACCTGTTCCAACTATACTGGCATTCATAAATACACCACTGGTTTACTCGTGGTTTTATGTACTGAAATTTCCAGTAAAGTGTAAGCTGGATATATATAATTTTATGGTAAGTGTTCAGGGTCTTGACATTTCCAGAGCACCCTTTATGTATTTATATGTGATTACGGATGTTCTCTATTTCTGAAAAGCTTTCCTCTGTTAAGATTAAAGCGTCATCTCTCTCTTCTTGTCACTTGCTCTCTCCATCACTTTCTCACTCTTTTTTTCTCCTGCTGCCTCCCTTTCTCTGTCCTTGAGCTGAAAATGGAGAGGCAGGCTACAGTGAAGAGACAGATATTGGTTTGACACTCTGTAACATCTTTTTGTGAGAGCCACACACATTCAGAGGTGTGTGTATGTGCATTTGTGAATGGGTGTGTGTGCTTGTGCACAAATAGTCATGTATAAGTGCATCTGTGTGTGTGTGTAGCTAAAAAACTCAGTGAGCTGACTCAAGGCTGTGGCTGCTTATGAAACTGGTGAACTATCTGGCAGATTTCAATGAACATAAATGAACATGTGAACAACAAAGAGGGGGAAGAAACAACTGATGTAGTTGTTGCTAGGCAATATCGGTATCCTTGATGGGCAGATGTAGCTTTTACTTAAAGAAGCCAAAGCCATTTCTACTCACTCTGACGTTATAATATCATCAGTACTTTTCTAATTAGTATGCTCAAAGACTGTGGCGTACCTTCTGCAGTTGTATACTGCAGGTACATTACTCTTTGTAATAATTAAAAATGTGAGACATTCCTTTTCCACCTCGGGATAACGGGATGGTGAAAGATGCATGCAGTTTTCTCAGTTCATTTCAGTTCATTTATTTATATAGTGCTAAATCATAACATTTCTTTGAGGTGCTTTATAGTGTATGGTAAAGACTCTACATTATTACAGAGAAAACCCCCACAAACAGATGACCTGCTATGAGCAATCACTTGGTAACAGTGGGAAGGACAAACTCCCTTTTAACAGGAAGAAACCTCCACCAGAACCAGGCTCAGGGAGGGGTGGGGCCATCTGCTGCGATTGGTTGAGGGTGAGGGAAGCGAGATAGGACAAAAGACACATTCTACTTTTAAATACCACCCAATAAGTCAGTATTTAGATAGCAAAGAGCCCCACTGAGGTCACGTGGTACTATAAGTGTCACGGCACTGGGTGTTTCTTGTTTAAGCTATAGTCTTTGAATTATGTTTTTTTGTTTGTATTATATTTATAGTTCCTGGTTTTCAGGTTTCTGTTTTGTCTCTGTGCCTCCCCGGTGTCCTTGGTGAAGGTTTAATTCTCTTCTGTATGTTTAGTCTTCTGTCTTCATGTCTTCCCTGTGTCTTGTTACTTTTGTCTTCATGTTCCTGCTGTTCCAGAGTGTGTCATGTTTCCACATCTCTGTCTAGTCTGCATCCTTGTGAATGCCTCATGCTTCCTGTTTTATTTTGACAGTCTGTGTCCTATGTCAGTATATTCTGCTTTGTTTCCTGTGTCTCATTATGTCCACGGTAACTTGTTAACAGAGATTTGCCGTGTTGTGGCCTTAACGTCATTTCAGATTAACGCTGACAGCACTAGTGGGAACACAACGAATATGACTGCACATTTACGCCGACATCATCCTAGTGCAAAGACAAGTGGAAGCAGACAAAAACAACAAGCACGCATGCTACAAACTTTAGCCGAGTCATTTAGACAGCCGTTAGCACAGGATTCTCCTTATGGGGACCTGATATGTTTAATATGCTGCTGAGAATATAGCCCAGAAGAAGCGTATAGTATAGCTTTTATTTTGAAAGAGCCATTTCTCTGTAATAAACTCTCTTTTCCAAAGATGAGTGATTCCTCCATCAGATTTATTTTCTTATCCCTTTGTTGTTTCAGAAACATTAAATTTAAAAACTGTACGTTTGAGTTAAAATATATATTTATAATTTTAATTATTGTAGGAATACAGCTGGAAATATGCTGAGGAAAATGATAAAGGGATGACTAATGACTATTATGCCTAGTGGGAGGGGCAAGGGGGCATAAAAGGAGGCCGTCAGAGCCTCCCTGGGCATTCTGTGAGATGTTACAGTGAGGGTAACATGCAGACTAGCTCAGCCGCTTGTGTTTTGTATGTAGATTTTTTCTTGGTTTTTTTTGCATTAAGTCAATTATTTTCTTTGTAAATAATCTTTTGTGGACCTGGGAGGGCGGCAGAATGAAACTATACACACTGAACGCTTCCTGTCTATGCCTGCATTTGTTCGGGAGAAGTTTAGGAGAGGACCCCGTGACAATGATGCTGGGAAGCATGAAAATGCTGTCGGGTCTGCCGTGGTGGTTTAGTTATCAATTTTTAAAAAAGTGGTTTTTTTAGAAAAATCTTAAAAAGTGCATGCAAACCAGTAAACAAATTAAAATGAACAAGTACTGTTGAGAAACTACAATACAAAAATACAATTAAAATCCTCAACAACAAAAACACCTAAACACAAAAAAAGGGGGGGGGGGGGGGGGGCAAAGTGTGCCTGCTTTGCGCTGACACAGGAGCGGTGAGTCCAGCGATCTGGCTGTTTTGTCTTTGCCGAAACCACAGCATTGCAGAGAAAAGCGGAGCTTAAAGTAAAGAATCTATCTCACCAGGCTAGGATCGATCCGATACCGATGCTGACTTGGTATCGCAGCCCATTCTCACTCCCAGGGCGTAGTATACCAATGTTTTGTCATGTCCCAAGGTGTTCCTCAGGAACGCGAAAGGTGACCTTCCGCGTTGTTATGGTCCACGCTGGGTTATGGCTGAATTCCAGTGGAATGACGGTCCCGCGGAAGTTTATAGATCATTGTCTTTCTTATTACAGCTGAAAAGAAAGAAACATTTGTGTTTTTATAGCTTCTCCCTTATGAGTTATTGATCCTTGAAGTTTAAGTCTGTGAATGTCTTTAAAACTGGGCAGGAGATGCTGTGCACTTCATGCTCTGGGGAGAAAAGCTGGTTGTCTGGATCATATAAAAAAAGCCTACGTAAATATGATATCTATGTGATCAATTTGAGTAGCAATCAGAAAGTGACTTGTTTCAGTTGTATTTCCAAAATGGAGATGCCACACCATTAGAACATTTACCTGTTTAAAGCACGTGGCAAATAACAAAACAGTAACTGCACAACTACCAATGAAAAAGCTTTTCAAGGAAATATAACTGAAAGAAAAGAAAAGAAAACTATGTATAATAATAACCGTAGTCCTTCAATAGATATTGCAGTATTTTTGTCCAGTGAACCCTCATGGCTTCATTTTAAGTTGGTATTCAGCTGTAACTTAAATATCTTTTGTTACCAAGACACAAATTAAATAAATTGTACCACTTGAAAAATGTATTTATCTAAATATTTATACTGGAGTTACACCGAAGTAACATTCAAAGAAAGACTTTCATTTAAAATGTTTTATTTTTTTTAAATACCTGAAAACAAGCAAGAAATTGGCAAAACCTAACCGCCATGTCTGCAGGGACCCTCCACTCATCACAAAGGTGATGAACAGATACTTCAAGTTTCAGGTTGTCCCTGAAACATGAAGTATTTTTTTTTAAATACACACTGAACAAGATACTTTCCACTCGTCTGTTTAACCCACTCTTTGGGCTGACCTGTGTAATGTGCCACCTACAAGTATGTGCTGCTTCTGGTAATGAATAGAAAATATTTATTATCTCTGTTTTGCTCTCACTTTTTTCTACACTTTCTCGTAGTTATATAAGTTGCCCATCAGCTTATCATGCATTCCCCAGTCTTTCATTCCCAAGTCTCACTTTTTCTGGTACTCTCTCTGGCCTGTATCAATCTCCCTCCTGCCCCCTCTCGCTCCTCTCCCAGTTGGTTATTAATGGTTTTAATTTACAGAGAGGAAAGACCTTGGTACCCACAGAGGCATCCCCTCTGCCCCGAGTGTGTACTTGTGTGTGTGACATAGAGGAAAAAGAGAGAGGCCCCCGCTCACTGCGGTGTAACCAAGCAGCAATAACACTTTGTCTTCTTTAACTGTGCTGCTTCTTCAAGGTATCCTACATCTTTCTCTCTCCGTCTTCCCCTGGAACTATTTTCCTTTGTCCATTTCTCTTAATTTCTTCTACTTTACTTGACTTGTCTTCTTCTCCCATTGTTATTTTATTATTTTTCTATAGGGCTGCCTCTGAAAGAAGGCGCTCCAAAGTATCGGTCAAAGATATTCAGCCTCAGTCCCACGCCGATGGAGTAAAGCATCAGTTGATCCAAGTGACAATGTGTGTTGTGCTTCTGGTTAACTGATAAGAGAAGAGTTATACTTTTATGAACAGTTCAGTGTTTTTGGAAGTAAGTGACTTTGCCAGCACAGAGCTGCATCGTGATGAGGTAATTAAGTTGTAATAGCTATTTAAATGCTGTGTCTAAAAAAAGGGAATTATATGTATATTCGCTCTGATCAAGTTTGGGAGGTTTTGTTAGAAATACAATATTTCTTTTCTACTCACAGTTTCATTTAATTTTCATACAAAATGCATCTAACAGATCTAACCAGAGGAAAAAAAATCAGAACCACAGGAGTTGTTCAGCAATTTTACAGCAGTGTCTTTCTGCCTGCCTGTTATCACTGCAGAGTTGGTCCAAACCAAACCAGACCAAAGACACAGCATGGCTTTGAAATCTGGAGGTCTTTTAAAAAGTTAAATGCAGAAAAACTAGCATATCGCTCAAGAGCAACAAACATGGAAAACTTCTTGAAACCAGTATGTCACGCAGAGATAAGAAATGCCAGATGCTTGAAGGTGAATAATGCTGTGAATTTCATGTCATTGTTTCATCTGAATATGCCTATGCATTTACTTTATTGAAAGATAAGTTAAAAAGGCTGGAGGAGCAAGATCTGAGGAAACATGCATGTGTTGCCTGGCCTGTGCTGCCAAATCTGCACAGCATACTATCTATAAATGCCATAAAAATACAAATCAATATATAAGCAATAAATCAATGACGTTGAATCTAACTGTGTGACGAACCCATTTACTGAAAAATATCGGATGTCTTCACACTGCCTACAGCACGTTGTGACCAGCCGCCTTTTGGTTCGGTGCTTCCCCTGTGGCCAGGCTTCTTGGAAAGGTTGCTTGTTATTACTTGTGGTACCATTGTTGTTGCTGGGTAACCATTGATGAGATATTGCATGTGTCCCAGAGGTTGCTTGTCAAATAGAGTTCAGCACTATTATGTACTGTATGTTTACTACCCTGTCATCTGAAGCACTTCCTTTGCGTCAAAGGAACCACCTACCTTAGTGCAGACAGAATAGACAAGGTTCACGGCAGTAAATGTGTAATTTTACACAAAACAGAGCAGAACAACTACTGAAATAATTTATCTTTGCAAAGTATTACTGTAAACATGTACATGTATATGTGCGGGGTACACAAAATTATCCATGAGGATAAGACCTCAAACCATGCTTTTGAGGAACAAAGAAACAAACAAAGCAACAGTAAAAATAAAGATATTATTGTACCCAACAGAATTTAAACATTTGAATGCACTCTATAACGTTTCCTTTCTTGTGTTAGGCTTCATTGGATGTTTCCGACATATTTAGTTTCCAGTTGGTTTGTTCCTACTTTGATTAGCTGTTGCTTTTAGCCTGACGATCATCATTAGTAAAGAATTAAACTGATGATCCTGCAAACACACATTTTACACATTTGAAAGCAAATTAGACCCTTACGCTGAAAATGGAACGGATCTTATTTAGAACTTTTCTACTCTGCACACTCAAAGTGCTACACCACTAGTCTCCTTCACTCAGTCACACACGCATTCATACAAGCACTACTACTATCTAATATTCACACACATTCACACTCTAATGAACGCACTTGGAGAAACTTGGAGTTCAGTACCCTGACAAGGATATTTTGGCATGCAGACTGAAGCAGCCAGGGATTAAACCAACAATCTTCAAATTACTCAACGCCCTGCTTCTACCTCTTCCATCAGGTTGGTACACTCACAGGCAATTTATCAGATACGCCTTCCCAGTACTGGGTTAGACCCTGTTTTGCATTCAAAGCTGCCTTGATTCTTCATGGTAAAGACAAGATGCTGGAAACATTCCTCATTGCACAGCATTGCACACTTGGTGTAGATTTGTCGAATGCACAGCCGTGATGCAAATCTTGCATTCCAACACATATTGAGATCTGGTGACTTTGGGAACATCTAGCAGAGGCCTCAGACCGTGAGATCTTCAACGCACACCTCCGGCAGAGCTTCAACAGCATTCCGAGGGAGACTGGGGACATTGAATCTGAATGGACCATGTTCAGCGTCTCCATTGCCGAAGCTGCTGCATTGAGCTGTGGCCACAAGGTGGTTGGTGCCTGCCGTGGTGGTAATCCCCGAACCAAATGGTGGACACCAGAGGGGAAGGGAGCCACCAGGCTGAACAAGGAGTCCTATCGGGCTTGGTTAGGCTGTGGGACTTCGGAGGCATCTGACAGGTACCGACAGGCCAAGCAGAATGCGGCTCGGGCAGTGGCTGAAGCAAAAACTCGGGTGTGGGAGGAGTTCGGGGAGGCCATGGAAAAAGACTTTCGGACTGCCTCGAAGAGATTCTGGCAAACCGTCAGGCGTCTCAGGAGGGGAAAGTGGTGCTCTACCTGCACTGTGTATAGTGCTGGCGGAGCGCTGCTGACTTCGACTGAGAAAATTGTCAGGCGGTGGAAGGAATACTTCGAGGACCTCCTTAATCCCATTGACACGTCTTCCGAGGAGGAAGCAGAGTCTGGGGATGAGGGGATGACCACTTCGGTGGCCTCAGAATCTCATCTCTGCTCTTTGCGGATGATGTGGTTCTGTTGGCTTCATCGGGTGAGGGCCTCCAGCTCGCACTGGAACGGTTCGCAGCTGAGTGTGAATGAGGATCAGCACCTCCAAATCTGAGGCCATGGTTCTCAGCCGGAAAAGGTTGGAGTGCCCACTCCGGGATGAGTTCCTGCCCGAAGTGGAAGAGTTCAAGTATCTTGGGGTCTTGTTCATGAGTGATGGGAGAAGGGAGCCGGAGATCGACAGACGGATTGGGGCTGCAGCTGCAGTAATGCGGACGCTGCACCGGTCCGTCGTGGTGAAGAGGGAGCTGAGTGTAAAAGCGAAGCTCTCAATTTACCAGTCGATCTACGTCCCTACCCTCACCTATGGCCACGAGCTGTGGGTACTGACCGAAAGACCAAAGATCGCGGATACAAGCGGCGGAAATGAGCTTCCTCCGAAGGGTGGCTGGCCTCTCCCTTAGAGATAGGGTGAGAAGTTCAGCCATCTGGGAGGGGCTCAGAGTAGAGCCGCTGCTGCTCCACATCGAAAGGAGCCAGCTGAGGTGGTTCGGGCATCTGACAAGGATGCCTCCTGGGCGCCTCCTGGGTGAGGTGTTCCAGGCATGTCCCACCGGGAGGAGGCCCCGGGGCAGACCCAGGACACGCTGGAGAGATTATATCTCTCGGCTGGCCTGGGAACACCTTGGTGTTCCCCCGGATAAGCTGGAGGAGTTGGCTGGGGAGAGGGAGGTCTGGGCCTCTCTGCTTAGGCTTTTGCCCCCGCAACCCGGCCCCGGAAAAGCGGATGAAGATGGATGGATGGATGGATGACTTTGGAGGCCATTTGAGAACACTGTCACTGACCTTCACCATCATCCTCCATGACATGGTGCATTACTCTGCTATCCGGTCGTTAAGTCTGATGTCACTAGCCGTGTCTGGGCCTAAACTCCACTGCAGGTCCATATATCAAACGATCACTATGGCATTACTGAGAGTTGAAAAACTGTCTAAAGTCTTTCATCTTTAATAAAATGATCAGCGTTCTGCTCTACCAGGTGTAACAATTGAGTTTAACATCCAGGCATCCATGAAAACGGAATTTATGACATTTAACGGAGTTAGAAGTTATTAGGGAGGTAGCTCGCTAGCTTCTATCTAAATACAATATAGCATGTCCTGACTGCGGGGTTTTGGAAACAAATTAAAACGTACAGCTCTGTTATCACTTCCAGCATAAATGAAGACAGAAAACTAAAAAGCAGTGACGTTTGTAGGGTTACTGAAGTTGGGCTAGCTGGTATATAATGATGTGCTACGTGACCGCTAGCGACACAGTTATGTTGGCATAATATAAACAAGCTAAGTCTGTGAAGGTTCTCCGTTATCCAGGTCATCGTAGTCAAAGGAGCTTGCAAAGAAAAGCGTCTGGACTTCTTTAAGTTACTTGAAGACGTTTCACCTCTCATCCGAGAAGCTTCTTCAGTTCTAAGGTCAAATGGTGGAGAGTCCCAGATATAAACCTAGTGGGAGTTTCCCAAAACAAGCTAACTTTTTTCCACTGGATAAAAGTTAACGTGAGTGTTCTCGGTGGTCAGGAACAAATGTAATCGCATGGCAGGATGCTGTAAAAGGACCAAACTTCAGCCAGGAGAACAACTGAGATAATCCATCCACAATACGAGGTTAGTCATTCATATACTGCTGCATGGGCTGGGCTGTAGTTACATCCTTAGGGTTTAAACACTGAGCTTAAATAAATGATTAGCGGTAATAAAAGCCGAGGGAGGTCAACAGGGATCACTGACTGTTTTAGGAGCTTTTTGAGATCAAATAGAAGAAAATACAAAACATTAAACATGTTAACAACACAAAAGCCATATGAAACGCAGACTACTTTAGGCCCGGAAGTAGGATTTGTTGTGTCATTACTGAACAACCGGATAAGCAGCCATCAGAAGATGGGTGCACTGTGCTTATAAAACAACGAGCAGATCTGCAATAATACTCAGATAAGCTCAGATAGCCTTTTAAATGATATTCTATTCATGCTAAGAGGCCCAAAGTGTGCAAACGCCACCCTAAACTGCCTATCTGAGGAAGGTTAGATCAATACGTACATTCTGCAGAAGCTGCAACTCTTCAAATTAGGCAACCATTTTCAGATTCTCTGTTGTCCATATTTGGTGAGCCTGTTTAGTCCTCTTCTGTAGCCTCATCTCATTCCAGGTTTGATGTGCTGTGCATTCAGAGTTCTTGTGCCAACTCTGTAATGAGCTGTTATTTGCCTTACAGTTGCCGTCCTGTCAACTTGAAGCAGTCTGCAGCCCTTCTCTTTTGACCTTTGGCATCAATGAGGCATTTCTTCCCAGAGAACTGCTATTTACTATATATTTTTCTCTTTTTGGACCACTGTCTGCAAACCTCACAGATGGTTGTGCAGTAAAAACACAGCAGACCAGCAATTTTTCAAAATACTCCAACCAGCCCTTGTGCCTCCAACAACCATGCCACATTCAAAGTCACTTAAATCACCTTTGTTTGTCTTGACCATTTCTTAACATAACAGTACTCCATTTTGCCTATGCCAAATACTCGATACTTAGTGCAAAGTGTCTGAATCCGTTTAAAGCATCCTGCCTATTTTATCAGTATATGCTGTATTTATTCAGGTAAAGGCTTGACCAAGACATAGCAGCAATTATACACATGAACAGTCACACAAATAGTGTTATGAAATTTTTAGGGCTGAAACTTTGGGCTTCACCTGACAAATTTAATGTCTACCCTGGAACAAGCACTGGTGTCTTGGATGTTTTAACAGTTTTTTTGTGATTCAATGGAGAAAAAGAAAATCCAAATAAGTTGAAAGGTTTTCATTTTGACCAACATTTTGATCCCAGGCTCATCATTTGTTTATAATAATTTTCCCATATAATTATCTTTAAACGCTAAGCAAATGCCAAATTTGAGCTTGCTGATGAGATTTTTAAATTTAATTGCCACCATTTGATGATATGGTAACCAGTGTTGGGTAACTTACTTTAAATTAGTAACTTAGTTACATTACTAGTTACTTAAAGTAACTCAGTTACTTCAAGTTACTCGTTACTTTCAAAGTAACTAGTTACTAGGGAAAGTAACTTTGGTTTTACTCAGACTTCTCTTGTTAATGTGTTGCTTCCATAACTGGATACCCAGCCAGACTGCCAGTCTTCTAGCTTGGTTACTTGCCACAGTGCACTGTGCCACCTACCAATAGAAAGGAAAAGATAATGTGCACATTTCCACGAGAGAAATCCCACGCCTGGACTGTCATTGACCGCCGCCATGATTCTAGCCTACGTCACTGCGTCATGTGTGCTTTTTACATCCAACACAAAAACTGCAGTCGTGGTGCTTTCGATTGTACTCAGAACTCGGAAATTCTGCCTTCTGAATAGGAAGATGTAGGTAAGATAAGATAAGATAAGATAAGATAGAACTTTATTAATCCCTCGGGTGGGTTCCTCTGGGAAATTCGACTTCCAGAAAAAGCACAGCAACGACCAAAGTTACAGTTACAGAACTGTTATATATATACACACACACACACACACACACACACACACACACACACACACACACACACATATAAATACAGAGACAAATATAAATAAAATATACAAAGGGGATAAATAGAATAAATAGGAATAAAAAGTAACACCAGACTGCAGATGAGCTGCATACAGGGCTGGACTGGGACAGAAAATAGTCCCGGGCATTTTGACTAGAGACCGGCCGCCATTATAGGAAAAATCATAAAGCCTTTGAATGAAAATAAACGCTGTTGTGACAGTGATGTACACTGTTCTGATGGTATATACAGTGGGGCAAAAAAGTATTTAGTCAGCCACCGATTGTGCAAGTTCCCCCACCTAAAATGATGACAGAGGTCAGTAATTTGCACCAGAGGTACACTTCAACTGTGAGAGACAGAATGTGAAAAAAAAATCCATGAATCCACATGGTAGGATTTGTAAAGAATTTATTCGTAAATCAGGGTGGAAAATAAGTATTTGGTCAATAACAAAAATACAACTCAATACTTTGTAACATAACCTTTGTTGGCAATAACAGAGGTCAAACGTTTACTATAGGTCTTTACCAGGTTTGCACACACAGTAGCTGGTATTTTGGCCCATTCCTCCATGCAGATCTTCTCGAGAGCAGTGATGTTTTGGGGCTGTCGCCGAGCAACACGGACTTTCAACTCCCGCCACAGATTTTCTATGGGGTTGAGGTCTGGAGACTGGCTAGGCCACTCCAGGACTTTCAAATGCTTCCTACGGAGCCACTCCTTTGTTGCCCGGGCGGTGTGTTTTGGATCATTGTCATGTTGGAAGACCCAGCCTCGTTTCATCTTCAAAGTTCTCACTGATGGAAGGAGGTTTTGGCTCAAAATCTCACGATACATGGCCCCATTCATTCTGTCCTTAACACGGATCAGTCGTCCTGTCCCCTTGGCAGAAAAACAGCCCCATAGCATGATGTTTCCACCCCCATGCTTCACAGTAGGTATGGTGTTCTTGGGATGCAACTCAGTATTCTTCTTCCTCCAAACACGACGAGTTGAGTTTATACCAAAAAGTTCTACTTTGGTTTCATCTGACCACATGACATTCTCCCAATCCTCTGCTGTATCATCCATGTGCTCTCTGGCAAACTTCAGACGGGCCTGGACATGCACTGGCTTCAGCAGCGGAACACGTCTGGCACTGCGGGATTTGATTCCCTGCCGTTGTAGTGTGTTACTGATGGTGACCTTTGTTACTTTGGTCCCAGCTCTCTGCAGGTCATTCACCAGGTCCCCCCGTGTGGTTCTGGGATCTTTGCTCACCATTCTCATGATCATTTTGACCCCACGGGATGAGATCTTGCGTGGAGCCCCAGATCGAGGGAAATTATCAGCGGTCTTGTATGTCTTCCATTTTTTGATGATTGCTCCCACAGTTGATTTTTTCACACCAAGCTGCTTGCCTATTGTAGATTCACTCTTCCCAGTCTGGTGCAGGTCTACAATACTTTTCCTGGTGTCCTTCGAAAGCTCTTTGGTCTTGGCCATGGCGGAGTTTGGAGTCTGACTGTTTGAGGCTGTGGACAGGTGTCTTTTATACAGATGATGAGTTCAAACAGGTGCCATTCATACAGGTAACGAGTGGGGGACAGAAAAGCTTCTTACAGAAGACGTTACAGGTCTGTGAGAGCCAGAGATTTTCCTTGTTTGAGGTGACCAAATACTTATTTTCCACCCTGATTTACGAATAAATTCTTTACAAATCCTACCATGTGAATTCATGGATTTTTTTTCCACATTCTGTCTCTCACAGTTGAAGTGTACCTCTGGTGCAAATTACTGACCTCTGTCATCATTTTAAGTGGGGGAACTTGCACAATCGGTACTGACTAAATACTTTTTTGCCCCATTGTATGTGATAGGTTTGTAGCTTGAACCTATCCGCTGGAACGTTGAAGACAATATAATTACACTGCAAAGCAAGACACAAGTAGGCAAGGTTCTTCATGTTTACTCATGCATGAGGGAGATCTGGCTGGAGCCAAGCGTCGTCCCACCACTTGACCTCCATCAGACTCTCAGCCAGGCTCCCCATAGCACTCCTTTTATTGTGGTTACATGAATATGCATAGGTTCATTAACATATGACGTCTACATACACACAAAGAGTACCTTGCCTGTGTATGTGGGTGTGTGTGTGTGTGTGTGTGTGTGTGTGTGTGTGTGTGTGTGTGTGTGTGTGTGTGTGTGTGTGTGTGTGTGTGTACTGCTGATCAAAGGGTCAAACATCCTTGGTCAGGAAGAGGGTAGCCTCCCCCTCACCCTAGATGGTTCACCCTAGATAACACGGTGAGGAAGTCCTGCAGTTCATCTAAACAAAGAGCACTTAGACTAGAACAGACGCAACTACGTTAATCCTACCATAAAACAATAAGACACGGTACGACCTCTCATGCTCCCAGAGTGCTGTCTAATACACACAAAGTTTGCAGACTATCAAGGATCAAAACCTCTACCAATCTACAACTAATTACAAAACTCTAAGCATATATAAGTAAATATTTCTAAGCATAAATAACAATCAACAATACAAATCTAACAATATGCATCAATCTATCAATCGTTTGTTGTAAGATTCAGATAATTATTTGTTAAAAGCTAGATATTTTAAATGAGAATAAGAAAGAAAAGTATTTCTTTGTGCCCCCCTCTCCCTGTTAATGCCCTACCTGCCCCCCCCCCCCCCCCCCCCCCCCGGCAACACTTTGCTAGACCCGCCCCTGCACAGTCACACGCTTTCAGCTACTTAGAAAAGGATCCTGGTGTTATTTGTCTCTCAGAAACAGTGCTCCCTTTTACCTCATTAATAAACGCGTAATATTTTCTCTGAATACGAGACGATTCTGTTTTTTACGGGACGGTTGGCAACTCTGATAATTAACCTTATGAACAAAATAAAGTTCAACATCAATAACATAGCACCCACCCAGCTGTATAGAAACTCCGTCATGCTAGCTAGCACGCAGTACGAAAAAGTCAGAATAATGAAGATAAACTCCACCTAAACTTCGTTCATATCTGACCCAGAGAGACTGCAGGTCATAACTTCTTACCTGAAGTGCAGTTCACACTCGGACTGGCGGCCGCCTCGGGTCTCTCTTCCTCTCGCCTCCCCTTTCCCTCATCCACCTGCTGGCCTCCACCAGTTGCTAATGTTACTGAATCTGTGGAAGCTCCGCGATGCCACCACACGAAGTAACGAATAACGAGCCTATCTAAATCCCAGTAACGACTAACACGTTCCTGATTTTGGCATAATAACTAGTTACCGTGCTCGTTACCACAATAATAACGTAGTTACTGTAACGCGTTACTTAATAACGCGTTAGTCCCAACACTGGTGGTAACACAGCCAGTCAGTTTTGATCATTATAATGGCATTAAATGATCTTTTTCTTCTTTTTTTAATTTTAGCTGGTGACATGTTTCTTTTGACATGTGACACTGTTTCTGCTTTTACTGACTTTACTCAACTTTAAGATAAGATAAGATAAGATAACCTTTATTAGTCCCACACGTGGGAAATTTGTTTTGTCACAGCAGGAAGTGGACAGTGCAAAAGTTATGACGCAAAAATTAGAATACAATAAGAATAAATACAGTACACAGCTGTACAGAATAGAATAAAATAATATACTATATACAGTAGAATAAAATAGAATAAAAATATACAATAAGATAAAAATAGAATACGAATACTATATACAACTGAGTAAAAATACAACGATGCCAGAAAAGATTATTGCACTTAGTGTTATTGCACATGTGTGGATGTGTGTGTTTGTTCAGTTAAAGTCTTTGTTGTGGAGTCTGACAGCAGTGGGGAGGAAAGGTTAACATCCAGTTCTGTGGCACTTGTGTCCAGTGCACTGTTCCCATCTTTTGGCTCATACTTAGAGTTACACCAATTGTGCACATTTCAAAGATTTATATTTATATATGAAAGCTAACCAATGGGAATGCTTAGAGCCATGTGGAGTGAACAGTAGTGTATGTGATTTGCAAAGCCAGCAATAAGCCGTAAAGCACAATGGCCGTGAGTCTGACACTGCATCTCTATCATGTGATAATCAAACAGCAGCAGGAGGTTGAGAGGTTATGATGAACTTTATTTTATCCTTTCACAGATTTTAGGTGTTAGCAGAGACTTCCTACCAACCTTTTCTATTATCATTCAGCCTCTACAAGGCCTGCAAAATATGTGTGTGCTAGTGTTCTGTGTTGAAAAGGAATTGAAGGCAGGCCAAAGAGGCTCTGTGCCCATTTGGTAACAGGGTAAGTTGTTCTGTCCTGAGAGGTGCAACAAAACTAACTGGAGAATTACTAACACCAAGCAAGTACAGTTCATACACGCCCACATGATCCTGACAAGAGGTCTAATCAAACAACAAGTTACAAAAAAACACACCTATGTGGGAGGACTGTGTATGTGGGTGTGTGTGTGTCCATGTGTGCGTGTGTGTGGAGTCCCAGCAGCCCTCTCTAAATGACAACTGCCCTCCACAGAATCTGAAGTGAACCACAGAGCAAAAACGATAGATGGAAAGAGTAAAGAGAAACTTTACAGTTTAAATAGGTGATAATCAGACTACAGTTACCTGTAGTGTTTTCCTTTTTCATATGTTAGGCTATCCCCTCTTTATTTTTGGTAATTCCATGCTGGTGTAACCCCAAACAAAACACGCAAGGAGATTTGTATAGGATTTTGGTGTGTAGTGTAGTTTCAACCAGCTTTTACAAAAACCAGCAAGTTGTTCTGGTTTTTGTAAAAGCTTAAAACTCACAGGAAAACTCTGATTTTGTTGCTGTGTCATGCAGCAGGATCTTTGTTATGACATTATGCTTAAAACTGAATGAAACTAGAAAACATGGGCTCTGATGATCGACAGTTGTGGAATTTAGCTAGTATTGGAGATCTTACCTGTGACAAATTGTTACAATTGCAAAATTAAAGGCACTCAAGTGTGTGCAATGCTTTTTCAGTCCTTTTTGACCATTCAAAGCAAACACCATTCCACAAAGTACCTGCCCCCCAGGGTTTTCAATTTTATATCTATCCCGGACGAGCCCCTATTTATGTTACGCCCCTTGTCTGGGCGTGTAGAGACGCACATAAGGTTGGAGGAGAGAGAGGCAAGTACCCGTCCTAGTTCCCAAGCCAAACATCCAAAACCGGTTATGCGTAAAAATGTGATTTTATTTATTGTCAGGAAGAATAGCTCCAGGGTGCACCCAGGCCAAAATAATAAACAAAACCAACTCAGTCCCGCCAAAGGAAACTAAGCCCTAAGAAAGACACAAAACAAACAAATGACAATACTATCCCTCGCTTCCTAGCCCAGAAAACAGGAGAAAACTGTTCAAAGGAAAAGGCGGCTCACCCTTTCAGCTTCAGCCTAGGCACGCATAAGCACTGAGTTTACACACCAGTGGCGGCTCTCACAGAGCGCGCTTACACAGATACAAAATCACGCTAAAAGTTGGAAACCAGGGCCAGGTCTGCGTCTGCTGTCAAATCTGCTCGCTCGCTTCTCTCTCTCCTTCAGCAGCTGTCAGAGCGGCCTTTTGAACGCAGTCACGTGTTCCACGGTCCAATCAGCAGCTCACTACTCTTCATTAGGGGAAGGACCTGCAGAGAGTCTTAAGCACAGCAAAGAGACACCGAAACAAACAGCTCACACAGACTTCTTATGGCCACAGTCGTAACACTCTAATGTAAGCGTCCTGTTAATGTTGGTGGCACAATGGACCCAGAGAAAGCACAAAGGGGCAGCAGTGCATGGCAGGAATGCATTTGTTACATGGGAATTCTGATACCCCTTCATAAGAAGTATGGGATGGGCGAAACTTCAGTATCTTCGATGTACTGTTCCTGTGTGATTTATTACTATTAATGAAGGCGACTCGCCGCCGAGCTAACACTGTTAGCTGGCGTTAGCTGAGATTGGGTCATAGACTGCAGACTGGGCCGTTTCTAAATGCTCAAGTACACAAGTCCGTACTTGCGTTCTCACAAGTCCAGACTTCGTAAGTTCACAGTGCAGTCCAGACTTCCCGAGAATGCAGTGCGATCGTTCTACAGCTGGAACGGAGGTGTACTTGATGATATCACAGCTCCGGAGTTTTTACTGCCGTACCCTCTTAATTTAACTGTGAGTAATATTTGCAATGGAAATATTTGCAATGCATGACATAAAAAAATTACACGATGTAGTAGATTTCTTTAAGAAAAAAAAAGATAATTTAAAAAACTATCTTAAGCACTTTGGCAACATTTTTACATATCATCTGTTTCGTAATGTTTCATAATAAGCTTCATACATTGAGTAACTTAATGGAACACGTTACAAACTACATATTGGGGCATGTAATCTGTAATCTGTAGTGGAATACATTTTAAAATTAACCTTCCCAACACTGGCAACAGTGTCCAATAAGTTCATCCTGCATACTTTGATTCTCAGCAGTTACAGTTACAGGCATTCTTGGGCCACAAGGACCTTTGAGCTCTCTCTCTCTCTCTCTCTCTCTCTCTCTCTCTCTCACACACACACACACACACACACACACACACACACACACACACATTACTTTTTAAACAAAAACAAAACAAAACAAAAATGCTGGGGCAGGGATAGCTGAGTAGGTAGAGTGGTTGCCCCATGATTGGAAGGTCGGGGGTTAGACTCCACTGAACAGCTACCCTGAGGTACCCCTGAGCAAGGTACCGTTCCTACACGCTGCTTCCCAGGCGCTGCATAGGTGGATGCCCACTGCTTCACTGGTGAATGGGTTAAATGCAGATTAGTAATTTCCCTACGGGGACTAACACATACACATTATTATTATTATTACACACAATTACACATTGTCCATTATAAACTTTGGCGTTTGCAGGTTTCTGTTTTTCACAAGTGAAAACTCTTGTGACTTTTAGATTTCTTTGTGTTATTGTTTTTATTCTGCACTTGCTTTCTCTGCCACCAGTTCCCATTTAGTTCCCTTTTCCCTGTTTCTACCTCTGTTCTATTTCAGATTTCTTTGAATCTTCCTTCTCATATTGTTTCTCTCTCTCTCTCTGTCTTAGTCCTCCTGTCTCAGCCCAATTACTTCAGGCTTCCTTCATGTTAGATGGCCACACAGGTTTCAGATCTTTGTCTCTCTTTTTCCACTAATTCTCACACACACACACACACACACACACACACACACACACACACACACACACACACACACACACACACACACACACACACACACACGCACACACACACACACAGAAAGCCTCTGTCTGACAGGGAACTCATGCACAAACACACACAAGAAGAGGATATCAAGCAGGCGTGCTCTCCATTAATATTTTACTAATATGACAGTTGGGTATGATGTGTGTGTGTGTGTGTGTGTGTGTGTGTGTGTGTGTGTGTGTGTGTGTGTGTGTGTGTGATGTGTACCCATCACTTTTAATGAGGGCAGGCAAAGCATATGGAGAGAGGCAGGAAGGCGTTTTCCAGTGTCTTTTTTATTTTCCCTTTGAGTGAAAGTGTGCACGTGTGTGCACGCGTTTGTACAAAGTCGAAACAACAGTGGTGAGAAACGAGGGAGTGTGTGCAGATTGCTGCAAAGTGAACACACTGTCAAAAAGACAGATGTCAAGCATTTCATAACTGTGAAGCTCAAACTTTCTTCTACATCTCATTTAACTGGGCGCGCTGGCTAAGAACACATTGTTTACAGCAATAGCAACATAAGCACTCAACAGGCTGAAAACTTATGCATGCACATATAGTGATACAAAGGAAATGCTTTACTGGTGTTTCCCATGAGTGCGTTTGAATATTCAAATCAAATCAACTCACTTCTATTGTCACATCACATGTGCAGGTACATTGGTACAACACATGTGAGTGAAATTCTTGTGTGCGAGCTTCACAAGCAACAGAGGTGTGGAAAAATTACAAAAACAGAAGAACAAGCAAAATATAAGAATGGGTAAAGCTGAGAGTTATATGAATAAATATATGTACAATATAAGAGTGTATGCATATTACTGAATGTGTATACTAAATATGTATATCTACGTGTGTGTGTGTGTGTGTGTGTGTATAAATATTTTAAAAATTAAATAGAATAAACAATAAAATAAAATATACAGAGGTTTACGGGACCGGATGCTGCAGAACCTCCTTCCTGATGGAAGTAGTCTGAACAGTTTATGGCTGGGGTGACTGGAGTCCTTGATGATCCTCCCCGCTTTCCTCAGGCAGCGCTTCCTGTAGATGTCTTGGAGGGAGGGAAGCTCACCTCCAATTATCCGTTCAGAGCACCGCACTACTCGCTGGAGAGCTTTGCAGTTGTAGGCGGTGCTGTTGCCGTACCAGGTGGTGATGCATCCAGTGAGGATGCTCTCAATGGCACAGTGATAGAAGGTCCTGAGGATGCGGGGGCTCATGCCGAATCTTTTCAGTCTCCTGAGAAAGAAGAGGCGCTGCTGCGCCTTCTTCACTGTTTTGTTTGTGTGTACTGACCACGTGAGATCCTCAGCCAGATGTACACCAAGGAAGCGGAAGCTGCTCACTCTCTCCACAGCAGCGCCGTTGATGGTGATGGGGGTGTGTACTTCTCTGCACCTCCGGAAGTCCACTATCAACTCCTTTGTCTTTGCGACGTTGAGGGTGAGATGGTTGTCTTGACACCAGTGGGTCAGGGCGCTGACCTCCTCCCTGTAAGCCGTCTCATCACCGTTGGTGATAAGACCCACCACTGTAGTGTCGTCCGCAAACTTCACAATGATGTTGGAGCTGTTAGTGGCTGTGCAGTCGTAGGTGTAGAGTGAGTACAGGAGAGGGCTCAGTACACACCCCTGTGGAGCACCAGTGTTCAGTGTGATGGGGGATGAGGTGATGCTGCCCAGTCTGACCACTTGGCGTCTGTCAGACAGGAAGCTAAGGATCCAGCTGCAGAGGGAGCTGCTCAGTCCTAGATCCTGCAGTTTCCTGTCCAGCTTCGAGGGAACGATGGTATTGAATGCTGAGCTGTAATCTACAAACAGCATTCTCACATACGTGTCTCTCTTCTCCAGGTGTGACAGGGCAGTGTGTAGTGTCAGGGCTATGGCATCATCAGTGGACCTGTTGTGGCGGTATGCAAACTGTAGAGGGTCCAGTGAGTCGGGTAGTGCAGAGCAGATGAAGTCCCTGACCAGCTTCTCGAAGCATTTGCTCATGATAGGGGTCAGGGCTACAGGTCGCCAGTCGTTCAGTGATGAGATGATGGGGTAGGATTTGGGTAGAGGGACGATGGCGGCTATTTTGAAGCAGGCTGGGACTACAGACAGAGAGAGGGAAAGGTTGAAGATGTGTCTGCTGTAACATTTAGAGCTTTACTGCAGGGCATCAGTGGACACATGCAGTGGGTCCACTGTACAGACACGAGGCTCTGTGGAGCTTTGGAATCAACCTTAAACTAAATAAAGAGTTTCAGGAGGTCATGAAACTAAATCAGAATCCCGTGCTAACAGGAAGAGGGTCAAGCTGCAAACAGTCACTGTTATGGCCACATCTGGGCTGTTTGAATGTGGTGGCTCTAAATGGGAGAAGAGAACTAAATAAGGTCATGCTGTTTTGTCTTATTATAGGTTTATGGCAGGGGTGTCAAACACAAGGCCTGTGGGCCTGAATTGGACCAGTAAAGACTGATCTGGTCCATTGGAAGGCTTTGGAAAATGTGAAGAAGGGGAAGCATTTTGAACATTTGATGATGATGTAAAATGAGTTTGACATTCTTGATTTACGGTATCCAGATTGCTTGTAGGTATTTGAGTGGATGTGTCACTGAGTTCAATCTGAGGGCTAAGACAAAGCCAAGAGAATATTAAAGACAGAGAAAACTAAAGAAAAAAAATATACTGAACATGTAAGGTGTGTGTGTGTGTGTGTGTGTGTGTGTGTGTGTGTGTGTGTGTGTGTGTGTGTGTGTGTGTGTGTGTGTGTGTGTGTGTGTGTGAAAGAGAATTAGGGCCAGGCAGTCTGAAGGAGTCTGAAGGCCAGACACTGAAAAAAAAATCAGAGTCTATGGTTCTGCTAAATGTCAGTGTGTGTGTGTGTGTGTGTGTGTGTGTGTGTGCGTGCATGCGCGCGCGCGCGCGGGATCACTCCTCCTGCAAGCCCTAAACTCCTCTTACCCCTACAGAGACACACCCCCACACACGCCTCCACCTCATTAGCAGCAGGACATGACATTTCTGGACCATTTCGGCCAGGCAGTGGCACTCAGGGTGGGGCTGGGGGAGGTGGGGAGCATGACAGAATCTTTAATTCCTCGTTTTGTCCATATTCATAACTGGTTGCACTGAAAAATTGGTGAAATAAGAACAAGTCCTTTTAATCCAAAAGGAGGTTACTGGGAAGATATTTGTGCCACACTCAGGTTATATGTCGGTTCACTGTCACTACAGTTTATGAACTGATTACCCAACAGGTTTCAGTTATTGATATTATGTTTTAAACACATGTTTGAGTAGCAAACTCGTGCTGCTGGCATGGAAATATTTTCATTTGACAGATGGTGGCAGAAGAATGGCATTTCACTGTGTTCTTGAAAAAAATCAAAAAAGAGGAAGACAAAGAAACAATGGGAATGTTTTTTTTGCCTGTCTCGTTTGGATCTTTAGCCATCAGAATTGTTGTCTGAAGGCCAAGAAAGATGCCAAGTGGATTTACTTTACCAAGTGGATCATCATGGCCTTATTGGTCCATTTGATTGACCTTTATTATAATTATGTATTTATTTTATTTTTGTTTTTTAAAGATGGGGCAGACATGACTGGGGGATAGGACAGGGAGAAAGAATGAAAGAAGGAGAGGGAGAGAAAGAGAAACAGAGGGGAGAAGAGATGGTGAGAAGGGGGGAAGAAAAAAAGAAAAACAAACAAAACACCTGGATCACCTGTATGGAGAGAAAAAAACCAGAAGAGAAAACAAACAACAAAGAGCAACATAATAAAAACAATACCATCACAATAAACTAGCTAACAGTAGATAACAGTAGATACTAAATATTACATGTTATTGTTTTTTTGTTTTTTCCCCCTTTTTTAATTTCACCTGTTGAGAAAGAAAAAAGAAAACAAGCAAACAAAAAGAGCAACATAATAAACAACATCACGATGATATATGGGAATATAACTGTAAATACTAAATATTAAACATTATTGTGCAGCACGTAAGATCGACAGTGCACAGTGTGCTTTGAGGTAGGAGCCAAAAAGGGTGTAGTTTGTGGGTGTGATCACCCGTGTGTACACCTGTGAGCATGGACACGCTTGTTTTTAAAAGGTTCCTTCATGTAATGATCTGCTAGAGGGTGTGGGGGGGCCACAGCCCCATCCTCCAGGGCATGAAGCAGGTATGGAGGAGATCAAAACCGTGAGCTCTGCCGGCAGCCAGCTGTGCCAGAGTGACCGAGCCCCAGGCCGAGAGGCCGAGGGCACCCCACCCCCGAAGTGGCCCGAGCGAGCCCCAGGCTCCAGGCCCCAATAAGCAGCCACCAAGGAGTGAGCCAGTGTGTACCTGGATGCCCACCCCCGGACACAAAGACCCACCAAACCTCCAAAACTCCAAACCTCCCTCCACCCGCTCATATGTAGTGTTGATGATATCTCCCCTGCACCCTGGTGACACACCTTTACCCCAAGGCCCTGCATGTGTGGGTGGTTGTGGTGGAGTGGGAAGAGGGAGGCAGCTGGAGATGGGGAGGGAAGGAAGGGAGGGGCAAGTGACCCCTCCCTGGGGCCAGCTCCCCCGCTGACCCCAGTAGGCACCCCCATACTCTGCAACCCGCCGGGGAAAGGGGGCCCAGGCCCATCCGGACTGGGGCCCAGTACAGCAGCGCCGCCCGGCCCCACAGAGCCCGGGACAGCCCACCCGACCCCCACCTCAGAGAAAGCTGCACCCACCCCGTCATCCGCTCATCTTCCAGACTACACAAGACAATAGACGCCCAGGCTGAGATCTTCTTCCACCTCTCCTGTATCTCCCCCTCCTGCAGAGTCAGTTCCTGAAGAGAGGAAAGCTCCTGCAAGATGTAACAACCTCCCCCACCAGTTGAAGAGCCCCCCAGGTAGTTCGATGCACCTGCGCCAGTACTGGGCCCCCATACACCCACACGCCCACAACCCCGGCAACACACCAACCATGACCCAAGCCCCCGAGACCCAGCCAGGGCCCCAGCCAAGAGACGGAGCGCCACCAGAATCTCACGCCCGTCCCGGACCCACCCAGGGGCAGCCAGGCTACCAGGTCACTAACCCACGTCCATCAGCACAGACCCTCCCCTAGCCCCGCTGCACGCAGCTACGAGGAAACCGTCACCTAAGAGCCAACTGAGCAATTAATAGGCCATGACCGCTACCCCGGGTTGAGCCCCCCAAGGAAGATGCTCCTGGGGAACCCCCGACGCCCTAAGCCTGTCCCTACCCCCACACCAATCACAACAGCGAAGGTGGGGCTAAACTATGACCCCCCCACCCCCACTAGGTTATGGAGCTGATCAAAGGAGCCCAGAGCAATTGATCTGATGTGGTGGCAGAGGCTGTATCAAGACTAATGTAATCTAATAGATAATTTCTATATTGGTTAGAATTAAGATTGTTTTTATTTTTCCAGTTCATGAGGACTGTTTTCTTGGCTATGCATAGGGCAGTGAAAACCATATGGGCTATATTCTTATCTGTAGTGACATTATCTAAGCTGCCCAACAAACACACTAAGAGGGAAGTTGGAATGTTACATTTCAGACACTTCGATAAGTCTTCACATATCTCGCGCCAAAACTTCTGAACTGGTGGACAGAACCAAAGAGCGTGGATATAATTGTCCGGTGAATTGGTTTGGCAGTGTGAGCAGTTGTTGGTAGACGTAAAGCCCATCTTGAACATCCGATGACCTGTATAGTGCACTCTATGTAATATTTTGTATTGAATTAATTGAAGACTGGGATTTCTAATTAGATGAAAGGTTTTTAAGCAAATCTGAGACCAGAAGTTTAGGTCTAAGTTAACTGATAAATCCGCTTCCCATTTTGCAATAGGAAGTGATATTGATTCATCTGTTTTAGAAAGCATTCTGTATATTTTGGATAGTAATTTGGGGGTTTTAAGAGTAAGAAATTGAACCACACTTGGTGGTGTTTGTAGTTCAACTTGACCCGGTTTAAATTTCTTTTTTACTATGGATTTAATTTGTTGATATTCTAAAAGGTTTTTCTTGTTGATCCCATATTGTGCAACTAGTCTGTCAAATGAGATAAATTCTGTTCCTTCTAGTATATGTTCTAAATATTTGATTCCTTTATCACTCCAATCTGAAAAGTTTATCATATTATTGTTTTGTAATATGTCAGGGTTGTTCCAGATAGGTGTACGTTTGCATGGGATTAATGAAGACTCCGTCAATTTTAGAAACTCCCACCATGCTGTCAGAGAAGAGCTGATGCTGATGCTTTTAAAGCATTCATGTCGTTGGATGTTTGAGCTGATAAATGGTAGGTCTGAAATCTCTAGATTATTGCAAAGTGCTTGTTCTACATCTAGCCAAGGTTCATCTAAGAGGGTGTGTTTTAGCCATCCTGAGATAAACTGAAGCCTGTTGGCTAAGAAGTAGTGCTGAAAGTTAGGCAGTTCTAGTCCTCCTTTATCCTTGGTCTTTTGTAGTGTTTTTAAGCTTATACGTGGGGGTTTATTTTTCCAAAGGAATTTGGACATACATGAATCTAGAGATCTGAACCAATCTTGTGGCGGTTTAGTTGGGATCATTGAGAATAAATAATTTATTTTTGGTAAGACCATCATTTTTATAGCGGCAACCCTACCCATGAGTGATATGGGTAGACATTTCCACCTAGCCAGATCACCTTCTACTTTCTTTAAAAGTGGGATATGGTTTAATTTAGTTAGATCTGCAAGCTTGGGAGAAACATTAATACCTAAATATTTTATATTTCCCGATTGCAGTGGTGTAGAAGAGGAATTATGGAAGGAGCAATTAATCGGTAGAACTGTAGATTTTGACCAGTTAATTGAGTAATCTGATATTCTTGCAAAAGAGTTTATCAATTCAATCACCCCAGAGATATTGGTTTGTGAATTTTGGAGAAAGAGTAACACATCATCCGCATAAAGGCTGATTTTATGTTCCACGTTCTTGCATTTTATGCCCTTAATTATTGAATTCTGTCTAATTGCTGCTGCTAGTGGTTCAATAAAAATTGCAAACAGTGAAGGGGAGAGTGGGCATCCCTGCCTGGTGCCCCTCAAGAGACAGAAGCTGGAGGATGTCTGGTCATTTGTTCTAACACAAGCTGTTGGGGAATTATATAATATTTTTAACCAGTTTATGAAAGAGGATCCAAAACCAAATTTGTGTAAAGTTGCAAATAGAAATTTCCAGTTAACTCTGTTGAATGCTTTTTCTGCGTCTAAAGAGAATATTGTAGTTTCTAGGTTTTTACTGTATGAGTAGTCTATCAAATTAAGTAATCTACGTGTATTTGTTGATGAGTGCCGACCTTTTATGAAACCAGTTTGGTCAGGATGAATTAAGAGGGGGGTTATTTTCTCCAGTCTCTTTGAGAGAGCTTTGCAGATTATTTTAAGGTCTACATTTATAAGGGATATTGGACGATAGCTTGAGGGATATACAGGGTCTTTGCCTGGTTTTAGCAGGAGATTAATGTTTGCAGAATTCATATTTGATGGAAGTCTGCCCTTTTCTTTGATTTCCAACAACGTTCTGTAGAAAACTTGTGCTAGAATCGACCAGAATTCTTTGTAGAATTCTGCAGGAAAGCCATCTGGACCTGGAGCCTTATTATTGGGCATACTTATCAGGGCTTCCTGGAGTTCACCTGGTGTCAGTGGTGAATCCAGTGTCATTGCTTGAGTGTCCAATAATTTTGGAAGAGTTATGTTGTCTAAAAACTGATCAATTTCCTTTTTAGATGGGTTATTTGTGGTGAATACAACGTTTTATAGAAATCCCTGAAAATGTTGTTTATTTGTATCGGTTCATATATTGTGTTCCCAGATGAATCTTGAACAGCACATATAGTTGTTTTTTCTTTATTTATTTTTAGCTGGTTTGCTAGAAATTGACCGGATTTATTACCATGTTCATAATTTTGTAAGCGTAGTCTTTGTACTAAGAATTTTGTTTTTTTATCAATTATCTCATTTAATTCTAGTTTTGTTTTGCGTATTTTGTTCAATGTTTCCTGATCTTGGTGGGACGCGTAGACTTCTTCTAGTGATTTGATGGTTTTTTCTAATTCCTGAATATTTTTTTCTTCTTTCTTTTCATGTGATGAGAAAGAAATTATTTTACCTCTCATCACAGCTTTCCCTGTGATAGGTTTGTAGCTTGAACTCAGTTATCGCTCCACAAAGCAGCAAAAAACTCACTTCTCTCTCCACAAAGCAGCGAGGAACTCAGTTATCGCTCCACAAAGTAGCAAACTTCTCAACGCCTCACAAAGTGGCGGAGAACAACACAACCACACGGTTATAGAGTCGGGCTCTAGGAACTTACTGTTGATTAGCGTGTAATCTCAGCCTCGGATCCCGCCGATCGTCATTCATGGAGGAGGAAAGACAGACAGTTAATCCACAGCAACTTCCTGGCTGACGTCAGTCTTTCAGTGTGTTTCTTCTCCCCTCGGTGAATGTCGACTCCAGGGATCCGGCATCGAAGGACCAATTTATGATAGGTTTGTAGCTTGAACCTATTCGCTGGAACGTTGAAGACAATATAATTACACAGCAAAGCAAGACACGAAGTAGGCAAAGTTCTTCATGTTTCTCGTGCACGGGAGAGAACCGGACAAACGCCGTTCCTTCGCTTGACCCCAGTTGCTCTCGTCCGCTCCCCCGTAACACTGCTCTTTTATTGAGGTCACATGAATATGCATAGGTTCATTAACATATGACATCTACATACAAACAAAGAGTACCTTGCCTGTGTGTGTGTGTGTGTGCGTGCGTGCGTGCGTGCGTGCGTGCGTGCGTGCGTGCGTGCGCGTGCGTGCGTGCGTGCGTGCGTGCGTGTGTGTGTGTGTGTGTGTGTGGGGTCAGAGTATGGCCCCATAAACGACTTCCCTTAACCTGCTGGTCTGGAAAATCCAACAGTTCATCTATATGTAAAAAAGCACTTAGACTAAAACTGACATAGCTACGTTAATCCTACCGTAAAACAATAAAACAAGGTACGACCTCTTCCCATGCTCCCAGGATGTAGGTGCACACCAAGCCTTTGCAGCCTGCTTAATGTCACACATCCTATCACTACACAATTGATTATACACCTCTAAGCATATATGGTTAAATATTTCTAAGCATAAATGACAATCAACAATACAAAACCTAACACCCTGCTTCCCATAGAACAGAAGCTGATGTTCCGGGAGCGTCATTATAGTCTAAATATGAAGTCCACTCTTTTTTAAAATATTTAATAAGTCTTCATCTTTAAGCAGTGATGTATTATATCTCCAGTTTTTACTTGGCGTAGTATTATTCTTGTGCATTAGTGTTAAAGATACAGGACCATGATCGCTGAGAGCTATAGGGTGAATCTCAGTGTCTGAAATGTCACTAGGCAGTGAGCTGCTGACCAAAAAATAATCCAGACGAGAGTAGGAGTAATGAACATGCGAGAAAAAAGTATATTCCTTACTGGTGGGGTGAAGGGAGTGCCTGTCACAGGCTGGGTCTCTGACCCAGCGCTCTGAGTTCATTTTGTATTTGTCTCATTTTAGATATGTGTAGTTTGTGTCATTCCTATTTAGCTTTAGTTAAGGAAAGGCAGTTGTTATTTATTGTTTCCTTGGTTTCTATGTTTGAGTCCTTGTATCATTCATCACGTGTTAGGTCTGTTAAGCTTGTGTTGTCATGTCTAGTTTCAGTGTTTCCTGTTTTATTTTGAAGGAGTCATGTGTTCTTTGTTCATTGTATTTAGTTTCACTTCCCCTGTCCTGTCATTAGGTTCATGTCAGTCAGCTGTTCCTCCATGTGTTCCCACTTCCCCTAATCACCTCCTGTGTATTTAAGTCCTGGGGCAGGGATAGCTCAGTAGGTAGAGTGGTGGCCCCATGATCGGAAGGTCGGGGGTTCGACTCCACTGAACGGCTACCCTGAGGTACCCCTGAGCAAGGTACCGTCCCTACACAACGCTCCCCGGGCGCTGCACTGGTGGCTGCCCACTGCTTCACTGGGTGAATGGGTTAAATGCAGAGGAACTATTTCCCTATGGGGACTAACACGCACACTTTACTTTACACTGTGTTTTCAGTGTGTCATTGTCAGATCGTCTGCGTCAAGTTTCCTCATGTCAAGTCCATGGTCCTGTTGTAGGTTTTTAAGTTAATTTAGCTCACCCAGTTTAGTTTATTGTTAACCTTGCATTTTGCCTTTTGTTTACAGTTATTTTGCCAGCCTCAATAAATGGCTCGTTTTCTGTTATTCAAGTCATGTTTCACATTTTGTTTCCGTCTGCATTTGGGTCCACCCTTCACTCTACACACAGTCAGCCCTGCTGATTGTGACAGTGCCATGCATCACAAAGACCAAAGTCGCTCATATACTGTTTGATTATATTTGTGGACTGCCAATTGCGCTGAGTTCCTGCTGTATTGAGCCTATCCATTTCTTCATTTAGTCCAAGGTTGAGGTCGCCTCCAAGAACAAGTGTGCCATCTAAGTGTTCAGAGAGTGCACTGAAAAAACCGTGAAAGAATGAGGGATCATCAACATTTGGACCCTATACACTTGCAATACATAGCTTTTTATCACGTATAGATAGTTTAATGATTAAGAATCTGCCCTTAATGATTAAGAATCTGCCCTTAATGATTAAGAATCTGCCCTCTGGATCTATAACTGTATCGAGTACTGTAAAATTAATATTTTTATGTATTAAAATTGCTACTCCCTTTTGTCTAGAATTATAACAAGCTGAGAACACATTAGGAAACTCAGGTGTTTTAAGTTCATTGGAGCCTCTAAGAGGTCTGTGGGTCTCTTGTAAAAGGACAACATCTGCCTGTAGTTTTTTGAGTTGGTTAAATATTTTTAACCTCTTTACTCTGGAGCCAGCTCCATTTATATTCCATGTAATGAACCTCAGTGTACCCATAGATGTCTGTGTATAACTAGGGGTGTACGCTGTGTGTGTCGCTTAGACAGGTGGAGAGAATACATCACTTGTTCATAAATAAAGAGAAGGAGAGAGAGAAAAAATGTGTGGCGAGATGCTCCCTGAGTTTGACTATGTGTATGCATATTTACTAATATGAGTAGGCTTGGCTTAAGTGTGTGTATCCTATACGACTGTGTGCGCTGTCTAACTAATGTAAATGTGCTGCCGTTGAGCGCATGATTGTGCGTGATCGTGCTGTGCGTATAATGTTGAAATAAAGGATGTTGTTTGTGGATGAGTGTGGAAGCAGGTGATCGAGGCAGTGAAAGAAAATTTAAAAAAAGAAAGAAACCAAGGACAAGGGTGAGCAGCATAAAAACAAGAGGGGGAAAAGAGAGAAGAAAACGAGAAGAAAAAAACCCGGAAACATTCCAATGAAACCACTGACGGAGAGTGACGGTGTTAATTCTGCTATGAAATCACACTTAAGATGCGATTTGATACCGGTAAGTTAAACAGATGTTAATGCAAGTTAGTGTGAGTGGATAGGGAAAGAGTGCAGCTGATTCTTATCTGGTGTGAGGTTAATACAGCCACGGAGTGATGTTGGGGTCGCGGTGGAGCTGTCCGTCCACGTACAGCTGGTCCACAGCGATGACAGCGCGGGAGCCCTTCTGGATGAAGCAGCGTCGGATTGGGAAGAGGACCCTGCGTCGTTCCAGAATCTCTTTGGGGAACTGGTCGTTCACACTGAAGTCCGTTCCTTTTAATTCCCTGCCACGACTTTTCACATGTTCCTTTTGTTTGAAGTGGCCGAATTTGGCCACGATAGGACGTGGTCTCCCGGTCGCAGCCCGCATGGGGCCGATGCGATGCACCCTATCGAAGACGATGATCTTCACCATGTCCTCCGGCAGCTTCAGGTGGGTTTTGATGAAGCTTTTTACCGTAGTCTCCGCATCTTCTCCAGCGGCTTCTGGAATACCAGAAAATACCAGATTATCACGCATGCCACGAGCTTGTAGATCTTTTCATCAAGACACAAGAAGTGGAATCCTTCACTGCGCACATTAACGCTGTGGATAAAAACATCAAGTTCACCAGGGAAGACACAAAGGACAACTGTTTGCCTTTCCTGGACTGCGCTGTGCACATTGAAGAGAACGGCAAACTCAACATCGAAGTTTACCGGAAGCCCACACACACGGACCAGTACCTCCTGTTCGACTCCCATCACCCTCTGGAACACAAACTTGGAGTAATTAGGACCCTACACCACCGGGCAGAACATGTTCCCTCTAAGCCTGAAGGAAAAAAGAAGGAACACACACATGTAAAGGAAGCACTCAAAACGTGCGGCTATCCTAAATGGGCGTTCTTAAAGTCAGCAAACAGGCACAGAAAAGAAGACCAGACACCAGCGAGGGAGGATAAGAAGGACAGACGCAACAACATTGTCATCCCCTATGTAGCCGGTGTATCAGAGAAACTCAGGAGAGTTTTCTCCAAGCATGACATCCCGGTGCATTTCAGACCCAGCAACACACTCAGACACAAACTGGTTCACCCGAAAGACAAAACGCCAAAACACAGACTTAACAATGTGGTGTATGCTGTACAGTGCAGCGAGGAATGCCCAGACCTCTACATTGGAAAGATCAAACAGCCACTTCACAAGCGCATGGCACAACACAGAAGAGCCACCTCCACAGGACAAGACTCAGCAGTCCATCTGCATCTTAAGGATAAAGGTCACTCTTTCGAGGATGCCAATGTTCACATTTTGGACAGAGAGGACAGATGGTTTGAAAGAGGAGTGAAAGAAGCATCTATGTCCACTGTGAGCGACCATCTTTGAACAGAGGTGGTGGTTTACGACACCAACTCTCTGCCATCTATAATCCAGTTTTGAGATCCTTCCCAGATGCCTTAACGCCCACTCACATCCCGGGCCATTTGATCTCAGGAATTCGCATGATAAGGTGGGGCCAGGTTTCACAATGAGCTCACCCGAAACTCTGGCTGATTGGGACCCACACCCAGTTTCACACCTTGGCTCAGGCGATTAGAGGATCATCAGGGGGTCCTTTTGTCCCTCTGTGGGGGAAACTCCCACTGGGTTTATATCTGGGACTCTCCACCATTTGACCTTAGAACTGAAGAAGCTTCTTGGATGAGAGGTGAAACGTCTTCAAGCAACTTAAAGAAGTCCAGACGCTTTTCTTTGCAAGCTCCTTTGACTACGATGACCTGGATGACTGAGAACCTTCACAGACACAACGGCTTCTTTTATTTTTTTATTTTCTCTATTGAGCTGGGTAACATTGTCTGCATTTTCAGCAGCAAGCGTTTCAACCTTCTGCTGGCTGATCTCCAGGGATTCTCGCAAGGATTTAAATTCCCGGTGAAGAATCTCCACCAAGGACAGCCTTGCGTCGAAACTGGACAATCATTGGTCGATTGACTCCAGTATGTCGACAATATCTTTGCCGGCTGGTGATGTTGTACCGGGACAATGGCGTGTCAGGTTTGGCCAGGGAAGCTGCACTCTGGGCCTTCTTCATCACGAGATCCTGGAAGCACTGATCAGTGTAATCTTGGAGAGCCTCTCTACTCTCCCCGTTGTTCTCCAGGGTGTTGGAGATGATTTAGACAAATGTTGTTAGCTATAAGACAATTGATAAGTGTATTTGGTAATACTGAAGCTTAAAGGAATTTGTTCAAATGTAAACTACCATTCGCTTTAATTTTACAACAAAATCTCCGGCGTCTGACGTCAGTTACAACATGAGTCGCTTACCTTGTCTGTCACTTCCGTCACTTACCTACCTCCCTCTTTGTTGTGTTTTTCTTGCTGGTAATTCTTAAGCAGTTAGACCTCTGTTTGCTCTGTGATTAACCCATATCTCAAAAGTTTACCGGCTGAAATCGGTATAATGCTTTTTCAATGAACAACATGTTTAAAAAAGTCACCCCAGATATGGAAAAAGGATCTTTGCTTTTTTGATTCTTCCTCTGTGGCTCTGTGCCTACAGTACACCTGATATAGATCCTTATTGTACGTATAATTATAGCATATTTGGTCACATCCTGTTTGCATCCAGCTCTTTAGGTTTGTTGTTAAAACAAGACACAACCATAGAAAGACAACATATTAAAATATAAAATACAAAAGATGCTGCTACATGTGACAACTGAAGTGAAGACGATGAAGACACTTAGATAGCATGCTATCTATCTATTTTTACGTTGTTGTGTAATTAAGGTGTTTTTTTGTGTAGTCAGTATGCATATCTTGTCGTTACGCTGTGTGATGGTAATATGATGGCTTCCCACATGTGTGCATCTAGAGGACAAGAGATGGATCGGTGTGTCGTGAGAGCACACCTGGTTACAGTACTGTAAGTATGAGAAGATAAAAAGGACTAAAACACAAATCTCTACACACACACACACACACACACACACACACACACACACACACACACACACACACACACACACACACACACACACGTGTCTGCTCTGCATAAGCACACATGCTCATCTTCATCCATGGTGCTGCTGGTGTAGCCTGGTAGCAGGCTGCTAGTTAATGACTGTGTTAATGTCAGTAAGCTGATTGGTCCGTGAGGTCATTTTGATTTTAGAAAAACCACAAGGCTAGATGACTAACGGCTATGACTCACTTTGCATCATTTTGCATCTATCAATCCATTTCTCCATGCAGTTTTATACAGAACAATGTTACTTAGAAAGTTTCCTGTAAAATTTTTGTCTTTCCATCACAGGAAGCTGCACAGGATGGCTTCATATCTTCTGACAGCTTCATAATTGTGATGTTTTTCCTAAATTACTATAATTAGTTGTTGTTTTTTCTTCAGTAAAATGCTGGCAGGAAAAAAGTGTTTTTCTTGCACTGAAAGACACAAAGCGGACCTCAGATGTAACTACATGTGAAATGATGAACTTTCCCTCCAAAAATGTAATTGTGAAGTTTCTTCTTCAGAACGACCAGATTTTATTTGGAGGCAATATTGACCACTTAGCACTCAAAACAAGATTATATCTGTCTTCTCAGCTCCGTTTCATCCTTTCTTCTGCAGAGTGATTGCTGAAAGGACGGCTCACTTACAGTATGTTGATTTAGCACTTTCCCCTTCTTGGCCGGAGAGGTTTACAAAGACACGGCTAGGATGCAGCGGGAAAGGAAAGAAGACAGAGACAGAAACATTTCTCTTCTCGTTTATCGGCTACTACTTTTCATCTCAATTCTCCTTCTCTCAGCCTCGTTCCCTCTCTCTCTCTCTGGCCTTTCCATCGTATTGATCAGCGACACCAGCAGCAAAACAGAGAGCAGAAAACGCTTTGTGATGTTTTGGCAGGTGAGAAGGAGGGAGGAAGAAAGAGAGATAGAGAGAGAGAGGACCAAAGAATAGGAGACAGGGTGGGAAATGAGATGGAGAGAAAGGAGGGGTAGTCTGTTTGAATTTTCCATTAAAAGAATCAACTGCAGCAGCCCAGGAGAATAGAGATGGATGAAAAGACGGAGAAAGAAGGAGACGATGGGTTAATGTCTCTCTCGATCACACTCTGACACACACACTGTACACGCACATACACACAATTCAGAATCGATGAGACTTCCTGGAATTGACAGTATAATTCTGTCAAAGTCTAACACCTGTGGTAACATCTTTGAGTGTGCTTCACACACTGTGTTTCTTTAATTCCTCTTTCTTACTGTACAGCCACAGCACTAAAATGGGATTTTTCTCAATATTAGACTCCAAAAAGCAACAATTAACAGGTGAAATGTGAAGATGCTTTTCTCTTACCAGTGTTGTGATGACAGTCATAAATGTTTAATATAGTTAATGCATCCTGCATAATCCACACTCTATCTGGATGAATCTCGAGAAGAGATTAGAAATAAAGTCCTCAGCCTGGAAAGGGTTAAAAAGACATTTCCAAGACTTCAGTGAACCACGGTGATTATTGGTCCACAGATGACTCCTGGAACAGTGGTGAACCTTCCCAGGAGTGGCTGGTTTACCAAAATAACTTCAAGAATGCATCGGCAATGAAAGACACGAGGCACAGACGGCATCCTGACAAAATATAACTCAAAGTCTTGTCTCAGACTCAGGAGACTTTTGAAAAAACATATTGTGGACTGACAAAAGCTAAAATTTTTGGAAGGTTTGAGTTCTGTGACATCTGGCATAAAACCAGCACAGCCTTTCATAAAACATGGTGGTGGTAATATGATAGTCTATATGGCTGCTTCGCTGCTTCAGGACCATCTAGGCTTGCCACAATTGATGGAACCATGAATTTTGATCTCAAACACATCAGCATGTCCATCGTTTTCTGTCCAGCCATATGTGAAAATATTTGCACATGAATCCTGGCAAATGTGGTTAGCACTGTCCTAAGAACACTGTGGACCAACAAATCATGAAGTAAGAGATTAACTAGAATTTCACTCACCAATACTGGAGTTTGTTTAATAATTTGTTAGATAACTGCATTACTGTTGTTCCAAAGGTCCAGTCCAGCGATGTGTATACGATGCATATTAGCCACTCACAGCTGACTACAGCAGTCTGTAAATGAAACAATGGCTACAGAAACCAAAAGCATGTCTTAGTACGAGGCTGTGCATGTGTATTGTAAACCTGGGGGGTGGATTCGACCTAAACAGATTGTTTGGCTGTTTGTCAGACCTGGAGGTTGTGGTGTGTTGATGCATTGTACACATCATGTTGAATTTTCATATTAGTACCTTGAGCTACCTTACCAAAGTGAAAAGTGTCATAATAGTCAATGAAATCTGTAGTTATTTACTGAAACTATAAATTTCTGCTGTTTGTTCAGTGAGATAAAAACAAAACAAAAACAAACCCAGGACACAGGCGTTAAAGACTTTAGCACCTCATCAGCTAATATTCAGAATTATGTGGAGAGATGTAAAATAAACAGCAAACCTGCGTGTATTTGGTTCTAGTTAAACGCGTGTTTATGTCTCTTTCTATTATCGTAATGATGCCGGATGCCAGTATAATCATTCTCATTGGTCACCGTTTACAGTTACTTCGTCTTTATATTTCTTGCTTAGCTGTTTTGTACGATCTACATTATAAAAGTGTCTGAAAGTAAACTCTGTCTAAATTAATATTGAACTGAGCTGAATTAAATTTTATCCACACAAAAGAACTCAGTGGTATGCTGCAATCTTTTCTCCTCAAGGTCAAGGTGTTTTCATTATGCTCACCTCCTTGAAGAAAGATTGTTTGTGTTTGAAAGGCTGAGGAAAATAAGACAGAAAGGCACAGAGCAGGAGAAAAACATGCCGGCTGGCAACAGAGAGCACGGTTTTGATGAGACAACAGATGTTCTAGCTTTCATAAACCTTGACCTAGGTAAAAGAGGAAGAGGACATCAAACAGAAAAAGAGATGCAATGAAACACAAACTACAGGAAGGTATTGAAATGTGGAGACAGGAAGTGTGTAAGCATTTTTCTTGTCTCCTTCATATCTTTTTATGCAAATCTAGTCCATACTTTGAAGAAGGATGCCTGCTTTGTCTATACTGTGTTGAAGCACGATTAGTTGGTTGTCAGACTGAAGAGGCAGCGGAAATGAGAGTGAGGGCTTTCTTGGGGCGAGGTTTTAAAATTTAGAGAAGATTTGAATATTCAGTGAATATCTGCTGTAAATCCCTTTATTTGCTGCAGATGTTCACTTATCGAGCTCGGAGAGCGTGTTTCTCAAATTTGTTTCATTTGAAATTGACAAAAACTAAACTTAATTTTTTTTCAGTCCTGTTTCATTTTTGTTCTTTTAATTTTGTACAAGGTAGGACTGTGACACTGATTCATTCTGAGTTCAGGAGTGTGCTGCTGTAACTACAGATTTAACACCATCCCAGCTACCATAAGGGGAGAGGCAAAACCAGGGTAGAGAGTAGAGACAGACAACCATTCACACCTATGGACAGTTTAGAATCATCGATTAACCCAACCCCACTAACTACCTTTGTCTGGACTGTGGGAGGAAGCCGGAAGAACCCACACAAACTCCACGGCCAGATGGTGGAGTCAAACTCAAGATCACAACAACTAGAGTCATGGTGCCACGACAATAACTTGGTCTTAAACACCAAAAAGACCAAGGAGATCATTGTAGATTTCCGGAAGAGGGGTCATAACAACCATCTGCCTCTCTTCATTGGCAGTGAGGCGGTGGAGAGGGTGAGCAGTTTTAAATTCTTGGGGGTAACTGTGACCGAGGACCTGTCCTGGGGCAACCATATCACCTCAGTTGTACGGAAGGCCCAACAGCGCCTCTACTACCTGAGGAGACTGCGGAGCGCACACATTCCCAGATCTCTGATGTTGAACTTCTACAACTGTGCCATCAGCAGCGTTCTGACGTATGGATTTCTAGTGTGGTTCCCCAGCTGCACCAAGGCCGATCAGCAAGCACTCCAGCGGGTGGTGAAAGAAGCTGGCAGAATTATTGGAACAAGTCTGCCAGAGATCAGTAATATCTTCCCCACTCGCTGTCTGAGGAGGGTGCACAGTATCCTGCGGGACCAACATCACCCTGCGCGCCACCTTTTCCATCTGCTGCCCTCAGGGAGAAGGTACAGGTCTATACAGGCCAGAACATCCAGACTGGCCAACAGCCTGTATCCACAGGCTGTGAGGCTCCTGAACTCTCTGCCCCCCTCTCACGGACAATAACCATATCCAACTTCTTAATAGCAATGAACTGGTCTGCATTGGTGCATCATATCTTTATTGTCTTCCCCCTCCTGCCCCCCCCCTCTTTCTTAAATAGATAACTATCATATCTGATATCATATCTCACAGTACAATAATATTGAATGGGTTGCATTGTTGTATTTTGTCATGTTTCTCAGGTCTTTGTCTGAATTTCTACGAACATTATTGCTAAGGATTGTCTTATTGCATTGGAGTCACACTGGGTTAAATATGTACACTTGGGTTTTAAGGGGTATTTATTATTTTCTTCTTTTTTTTGGGTTGTATGGAAGCCCCAAACGCAATTTCATTGTTCTTGACAATGACAATAAATAAATAAATACTAATACTAAATACTAATGTAGCCTCAGTGTTGTGAGGCAACATTGCTGACCACTACTCCACCACGCTGCCCTGGGTTTAATGCAGAAGAACAAATTCTTTGTATGGTATTCTCTTCTTTGTATGTCTTTACAGGTAGATACCAAACTCTGTGGACCACCAGTGGTACCCAGGTGGTTATCTACTTGGCCTGTTCCAAAGAACCTGGCCCTGGTTTTTAATACGCAGTAAATGGATTAAATCCACCTGTCATTTTCAAAGTATATTTCAATAGAACATCTCTTTCCCTTTGTTGTTCACTAAGAGCGTATCTGTGCTGCCCTCTGCAGAGCAGCAAAATCAAGCTCTTTTAACTCAGCCAAACACTTGCCATTGCCTGGGTGGAGCTTTATAGACAAGAAGAAAAGAGAGAGATCTAAAAATTTGTTGACCACCAAAATCAGGAATCTAACATTGCTCGTCCCTTCTGATATAAACATTAAAGATATCCGACTGAAGGTTTTCATGTTACATCTACGTCCACAGCACTGGATATATTTTTTCAGAAGCTTAACTCATGAAAGCAGGTTTGCTGACTACATGTTTATGTGGTTTAACCCAGCTGTTTTGTTTTTGCTTCATTTTTTTTTAAAATAAAAAATAAAGCAAGATTTATTCCTGAAGTCAAAGGAGCTTACAAAGAAAAGCGTCTGGACTTCTTTAAGTTGCTTGAAGACGTTTCACCTCTCATCCAAGAAGCTTCTTCAGTTCTAAGGTCAAATGGTGGAGAGTCCCAGATATAAACCTAGTGGGAGTTTCCCCCCACAGAGGGACAAAAGGACCCCCTGATGATCCTCTAATCGCCTGAGCCAAGGTGTGAAAACGGGTGTAGGTCACAATCAACCAGAGTTTCAGGTGAGCTCATTGTGAAACCTGGCCCCACCTTGTCATGTGATTTCCTGAGGTCAGATGGCCCAGGATGTGAGTGGGTGTTAAGGCATCTGGGAAGAATCTCAAATCTGGATTATAGATGGCAGACAGTTGGTGTCGTAAACCACCGCCTCTGTTCAAAGATGGCCCTGAAATGACCTTCACTTTGACTGTTGTCTAAAAGTGAAGGTCAGGTTTTCAAATGTGACAAAAGTGACATTTCTTTCAAGCTCCCCTGTTGCTGAAACAGATATGACTATAAAAATGGGTTATAGAAATGGTCTGGGTGCTTATGGTACCACTGTTTACTAAAGTTAGAGTATCATTAGAGTAGCAGTTTTGTAAACTTGATTTGAATCAAAGTATGTTGTGATGGGATTGGACCAACTATGAAGCTGATGACTGTTTGCACCACAACCGTGTTTGAAAATAAATGTCTTTGTGCCAGATCAGTGTACTTCAGTGTACTTCATGTTGGGAAATATTAAATATACTAAGAGAGTAAAAACGCTACCACCTACATTTTTGCAGAAACAACATGGGAAATAAATATGATGCACTATGTTCAGCGAGTAAATAATCCATCCATCCATCCATCCCTGCTTTATCCGGGGCCGGGTGCGGGGGCAACAGCCTAAGAAGAGAAGCCCAGACCTCCCTCTCCCCAGCCAACTCCTCCAGCTTATCCGGGGGAACACCAAGGCATTCCCAGGCCAGCAGAGAGATATAATCTCTCCAGCGTGTCCTGGGTCTGCCCCGGGGCCTCCTCCCGGTGGGACATGCCTGGAACACCTCACCCAGGAGGCGTCCAGGGGGCATCCTTATCAGATGCCCAAACCACCTCAGCTGGCTCCTTTCGATGTGGAGCAGCAGCGGCTCTACTCTGAGCCCCTCCCGGATGGCCGAACTTCTCACCCTATCTCTAAGGGAGAGGCCAGCCACCCTTCGGAGGAAGCTCATTTCCGCCGCTTGTATCCGCGATCTCGTTCTTTCCGTCACTAGCCACAGCTCGTGGCCATAGGTGAGGGTAGGGACGTAGATCGACCGGTAAATTGAGAGCTTTGCTTTTACACTCAGCTCCCTCTTCACCACGACGGACCCCAGCACTAATCCGTCTGTCTATCTCCGGGTCCCTTCCCCTATCACTCGCGAACAAGACCCGAGATACTTGAACTCCTCCACTTTGGGCAGGGACTCATCCCCGACCCGGAGTGGACACTCCACCCTTTTCCGGCTGAGAACCATGGCCTCAGATTTGGAGGTGCTGATCCTCATTCCCGCTGCTTCACACTCGGCTGTGAACCGTCCCAGTGCGAGCTGGAGGCCCTCACCCGATGAAGCAAAAAGAACCACATCATCCGCGAAAAGCAGAGATGAGATTCTGAGGCCACCAAAGTTAAAGCCCTCCGCCACTTGGCTGCGCCTAGAAATCGGTGACAAAGGGCAGCCCTGGCGGAGCCCATCACCCACCTCGTTCCGCGACCAGGACGAAAACCGCATTGTTCCTCCTATATCCGAGGTTCGACTAGCGGACGAACTCTCCTTTCCAGCACCCTGGCATAGACTTTCCCAGGGAGGCTGAGGAGTGTGATCCCCCTGTTGTTGGAACACACCCTCCGGTCCCCCTTCTTAAAAATGGGGACCACCCCGGTCTGCCAGTCCAGGGGTACTGGCCCGGGAGGATGTGCCCATTTCCCCTTTTCAGGCTGGTGGCCGGGCCTCATGGACTAAGGCCCGGCCACCAGGCGCTCACCCTCAGGCATCCTCCCTGGGCCTGGCTCCAGGGCGGGGCCCCGGTAACCCTATATCCCGGGCAGGGTAAATGTTCCCTCAATGTTTTTCTCATAAGGGTCTTCTGAATAGCTCTTTGTCTGGTCCCTCACCCAGGACCAATTTGCCATGGGAGACCCTGCCAGAGGGCAAAAGCCCCCAGACAACAAAGCCCCTGGGTTCCCTGGGACACACAAAACTACTCCACCACGATAAGGTAGCGATTCACGAAAAGGGCGAGTAAATAATCTCTCTTCTAAATCAGTTTCTTCACGTCACCCTAATGCCTGCCCATCATCTGAAAAACCTGACACTGGGATGCCCGCTGGGATTGAAACGATGGGCATAGGCATGAGTTTCTCAAAATGGGCTTAACTGGAAATTTCTATTTGCAACTTTACATAAATTTGGTTTTGGACCCTCTTTCATAAACTGGTTAAAAATATTATATAACTCCCCAACAGCTTGTGTCAGAACAAATGACCAAACATCCTCCAGCTTCTCTCTTCTGAGGGGCACCAGACAGGGATGCCCACTCTCCCCTTCACTGTTTGCTATTTTTATTGAGCCACTAGCAGCAGCAATTAGACAGGCTACAACAATTAAGGGCATAAAATGTAAGAATATAGAACATAAAATCAGCCTTTATGCAGATGATGTGTTACTTTTTCTCCAAAACTCACAAACCAATATCTCTGGGGTAATTGCATTGATAAATTCCTTCTCAAGTGTCTCAGATTATTCAATTAACTGGTCGAAATCAACAGTTCTTCCGATTAATTTCTCCTTCCATAATTCTTCTCCTTCCCCACTGCAATGTGGAAATATAAAATATTTAGGTATTAATGTCTCTCCTAAACTTTCAGAATTAACTAAACTAAACCACATCCCACTTTTAAAGACAGTAGAAGGCGACCTGGCTAGATGGAAATCTTTACCCATATCACTCATGGGAAGGGTCGCCGCTATAAAAATGATGGTCTTGCCAAAAATAAACTATTTATTTTCAATGATCCCAAATAAGCCATCACAAGATTGGTTCAGATCTCTAGACTCGTATATTTCTAAATTCCTTTGGAAAGATAAACCCCCACGTATCAGCTTAAAAACACTACAAAAGACCAAGGATAAAGGAGGATTAGATCTGCCTAACTTTAATTACTATTTTTTAGCCAACAGGCTTCAGTTCATCTCTAGATGGTTTAAACACACGCTCTTAGATGAACCTTGGATAGATGTAGAACAGGCACTATGTAATAACCTAGAAATTTCAGACCTACCATTTATCAGCTCAAACATCAAACGACATGAATGCTTTAAAAGCATCAATATTAGCTCTTCTCTGACAGCATGGTGGGAGTTTCTAAAAATGACAGAGTCTTCATTAATCCCATGCAAACGTATAATGTCAGGTGTGTTTCCAGAACCACTAAAAACCTATACTGAAAAAGGACAATCTTGACAAGACACAAATGAACAACTACAGGCCGATCTCAAATCTCCCATTTTTAAGTAAGATCATTGAAAAAGCAGTTTCTCTTAGATGAACCTTGGCTAGATGTAGAAAAAGCACTTTGCAATAATCTAGAGATCTCAGACCTACCATTCAACAACATGAATGCTTTAAAAGCATCAACATCAGCTCTTCTCTGACAGCATGGTGGGAGTTTCTAAAATTGACGGCGTCTTCATTAATCCCATGCAAATGTACACCTATCTGGAACAATCCGGACATATTACAAAACAATAATATGATAAACTTTTCAGATTGGAGTTGCAAAGGAATTAAATACTTGGAACATATGTGGGAAGGAACAGACTTTATTTCGTTTGACAGACTAGTTACACAATATGGCATCAACAAGAAACGATTTTTGGAATATCAACAAATTAAATCCATAGTAAAAAATAAATTTAATCCCAGTGAAGCTGAATTACAAACACCACCAAGTGTGGTACAATTTTTTAGTCCAAAACCTCCCAAATCATTGTGTAAAATATACAGAATGCTTTCTAAAACAGATGAATCAATATCCCTTCCTATTGCAAAATGGGAAGCAGATTTATCAGTTAACTTAGACCAAAACTTCTGGTCTCAGATTTGCTTAAAAACCTTTCAATGGATCAGAAATCCCAGTTTGCAATTAATACAATACAAAATATTACACAGAGTGCACTATACTGGTCATCGGATGTTCAAGATGGGCTATACGCCTTCCAACAACTGCTCACACTGCACAGCAAAATACACCGGACAATTACATCCACGCTCTTTGGTTCTGTCCACCAGTTCAGAAATTTTGGCGTGAGATATGTGAAGACTTATCAAAGTGTCTGAAATGTAACATTCCAGCCTCCCCTTTAGTATGCTCGCTGGGCAACTTGGATGAGGTCGTTACAGAAATAAACACAGCCCACGTTGTTTTTACTGCCCTATGCATTGCCAAGAAAATGGTCCTCATTAACTGGAAAAATAAAAATAATCTTAATTCTAACCAATATAGAAACCATCTAATAGATCACATTAGTCTTGATACAACATCTGCCATCACATTTGATCAATCCCTTTTGGCTCCTTTGATCGGCTTCATCACCTAGTGGGGGTGGGGGGTCATGGTTTGGTCCTGCCTTCGCTATTGTGGTTGATATGGGGGTAGGGACGGCCTTAGGGCGTCTGGGGAGTCCCTAGGGACGATTCCCTAGAGGGACTAACCTGGGGGATGTGGCCATGACCTGGTTAGGAGCTCTGGGGCTCTTAGATGGTGTTTTCCTTGTGGCTGCGTACAGCGGAGATGGGGGAGGGTCTGTGCTGGCGGACATTGGTTACTGGCCTGGTAGCCTGGCTGCCCCTGGGAGGGTCCGGGACGGGTGTGGAGGCTTGGGGGTCTGGGGGTGCTCCGCCCCCCGGTCTGGGGTGCTGGCTGGGCCTTGGGGGCTTGGGTCCTGGCTGTTGTGTCGCCGGAGCAGTGGACGGGTGGGTGCAGGGGGGCTCAGCCCCAGTGCAGGGGACCTCTGGTGCATCGGCCCTGCTAGGGGGCTCTCTAACTGGTGGGGAGATTGTTATACAGTGGGGGAAAAAAGTATTTAGTCAGCCACCGATTGTGCAAGTTCCCCCACCTAAAATGATGACAGAGGTCAGTAATTTGCACCAGAGGTACACTTCAACTGTGAGAGACAGAATGTCAAAAAAAAAATCCATGACTCCACATGGTAGGATTTGTAAAGAATTTATTGGTAAATCAGGGTGGAAAATAAGTATTTGGTCAATAACAAAAATACAACTCAATACTTTGTAACATAACCTTTGTTGGCAATAACAGAGGTCAAACGTTTACTATAGGTCTTTACCAGGTTTGCACACACAGTAGCTGGTATTTTGGCCCATTCCTCCGAGCAACACGGACTTTCAACTCCCGCCACAGATTTTCTATGGGGTTGAGGTCTGGAGACTGGCTAGGCCACTCCAGGACTTTCAAATGCTTCTTACGGAGCCACTCCTTTGTTGCCCGGGCGGTGTGTTTTGGATCATTGTCATGTTGGAAGACCCAGCCTCGTTTCATCTTCAAAGTTCTCACTGATGGAAGGAGGTTTTGGCTCAAAATCTCACGATACATGGCCCCATTCATTCTGTCCTTAACACGGATCAGTCGTCCTGTCCCCTTGGCAGAAAAACAGCCCCATAGCATGATGTTTCCACCCCCATGCTTCACAGTAGGTATGGTGTTCTTGGGATGCAACTCAGTATTCTTCTTCCTCCAAACACGACGAGTTGAGTTTATACCAAAAAGTTCTACTTTGGTTTCATCTGACCACATGACATTCTCCCAATCCTCTGCTGTATCATCCATGTGCTCTCTGGCAAACTTCAGACGGGCCTGGACATGCACTGGCTTCAGCAGCGGAACACGTCTGGCACTGCGGGATTTGATTCCCTGCCGTTGTAGTGTGTTACTGATGGTGACCTTTGTTACTTTGGTCCCAGCTCTCTGCAGGTCATTCACCAGGTCCCCCCGTGTGGTTCTGGGATCTTTGCTCACCGTTCTCATGATCATTTTGACCCCACGGGATGAGATCTTGCGTGGAGCCCCAGATCGAGGGAGATTATCAGTGGTCTTGTATGTCTTCCATTTTCTGATGATTGCTCCCACAGTTGATTTTTTCACACCAAGCTGCTTGCCTATTGTAGATTCACTCTTCCCAGTCTGGTGCAGGTCTACAATACTTTTCCTGGTGTCCTTCGAAAGCTCTTTGGTCTTGGCCATGGCGGAGTTTGGAGTCTGACTGTTTGAGGCTGTGGACAGGTGTCTTTTATACAGATGATGAGTTCAAACAGGTGCCATTCATACAGGTAACGAGTGGGGGACAGAAAAGCTTCTTACAGGGGACGTTACAGGTCTGTGAGAGCCAGAGATTTTCCTTGTTTGAGGTGACCAAATACTTATTTTCCACCCTAATTTACGAATAAATTCTTTACAAATCCTACCATGTGAATTCACGGATTTTTTTTTTCACATTCTGTCTCTCACAGTTGAAGTGTACCTCTGGTGCAAATTACTGACCTCTGTCATCATTTTAAGTGGGGGAACTTGCACAATCGGTGGCTGACTAAATACTTTTTTGCCCCACTGTATCTTTGCAGGTGGTCTCCTCACTACAGGAGCTCACTCTGCAGGTGGGGGGGAGAGATATAGGAGAGGTGGAGAATGAACTCAACCTGGGTGTCTATTGTCTTGTGTAGTTTGGGAGATGATTGGATGATGGGGTGGGTGCAGTTTTCTATATGTCAGGTTGGGTCTTAGACTCAACCTCTCTGGGAACATCTCAGGCCCTCCAAAGTACGGAGGCCTATCTCCTCTCATCACACTCCCTGCCGGTGGCTGATGCCCTCAGACGTTGGTGTGTTGGTGGTCCTTGTCGTCTGGGGCTGGGCGCTAATGTATGTACCGGCTCACTCCTGGTGGCCGATTGGCGGGGCCGGACGCCTGTGGCCCGGCTGGGCTCTTTCCAGGGGGTGGGATGCCCTCAGGCCTCTGGGCCTGAAGCTCGGTCATCTCTGGCACAGCTGGCTGCCGGCAGAGCCCGCGGGCACGCCACTGCAACCCCCTCTGGCTTCTGCTCTGTAGCTGCGGGCTGACCTCTCCTTTGGGGCTCTACTCAGCTCTTCCCAGGAGGGTGGCACGGTTCCCCCCCCTTTGGTGGTCCTCCTCGGGTCCTTGTACTCTGGGGCCTCTGGATATCTGGGGCCTGGATTTCCTCCATACCTGCTTCATACCCTGGAGGACGGGGCTGTGGCCCCCCACACTCCCTAGCAGATCGTTACATGGAGAAACCTTTGGAATGCAAGCATGCTGATCCACACAGGTGTGCACACAGGTGTACACACGGGTGTTCACAGACGCGGACTACACCTTTCTTGGCTGCTGCCTCAAAGCACATTGTGCGCTGTCTATCTTGCGTGCTGCACAATATCGTTTATTATTTAGTATCTACTGATATCTACTGCTAGCTAGTTTATTGTGATGGTGCTGTTTTTTTTTTATTATGTTGCTCTTTGTTGTTTGCTTTCTCTTCTGTTTCTCCATACAGGTGACCCAGGTGTTTTGTTTTTTTTTTTGTTTTTTTTTCTTTCTTCCCCCCCTTCTCACCGTCTCTTCTCCCCTCTGGTTTTCTTTCTCTCCCTCTCTTTCTTTCATTCTTTCTCCCTGTCCTATCCTTCAGTCATGTCTGATCCGTTTGTAGCAACTGAAAATAAAATAAATTCATAATTATAATAAAGGTCAATCAAATGGACCAAAATGGCAAGGCCATGATGATCCACTAGATAAAATAAATCCGCTTGGCATCTTTCTTGGCCTTAAGACAACAATTCTGATGGCTAAAGATCCAAACGGGACAAAAAAAAAAGGGGGGGGCTCATTGAGTGCAGCACGGATAAGATCTTGGAAAGGCTGACGGCTGCCGTGAAGACTCGAATAACATCTCTGAGTGCAGACTGGATTACATCCCTCCTGGGAACACGGCGGGTCTGAGCCCACGCTGGAATGGTAGCGCTGGGCAGGATGGCTGCTGTGTTTGCTTCAGATAACTCCTCACCCCCCACCCAACCCTGTGGCTTGTCACGTGCTCCATAATGTTGTGCTGAGGACATTTATGTGCTTTTTGTGCAGAGGAGTTTTTTTGTTTCCTGTTCTCATGCTGTCCTCCCAGGAGCCCAGTATGAGTAGAGGTCTCTTTTTTTCCTCTTGTACTTTCCCATTGTAGTGTATATTTCAGTGTTTTCTTTTCTGTAACGCTACCGATCTCCGACCTGTATCCCCATGTGATGTCTGTGTTGTGTGTGTAAGGTCGGGGGGGGGTCCTGGCTGTAGCTCAGGTGGCAGAGCAGGTCAGCCACTAATCAGAAGGTCGGTGATCCCAGGCTGCATCCTGGCTGCATCCTGGCTGCATGCCAAATATCCTTGGGCAAGATACTAACCCCGTGTTTGCCTACTGGTGGTGGTCAGAGGGCCCGGTGGCGCCTGTGTCCGGCAGCCTCGCCTCTGTCAGTGCGCCCCAGGGCAGCTGTGGCTACAATGTAGCTTGCTATCGCCAGTGTGTGAATGTGTGTGTGAATGGGTGGATGACTGAATGTAGTGTAAAGCGCTTTGGGGTCCTATGGACTAGAAAAGCGCTATACAAATGCAGGCCATTTATTTCACTGCAGGGCAACCTGCACGTGGCGAATAAAGCCTTGATTGATTGATTGATTGACTGTATTTTCTTTGGTGCTGAACAAAAGATCAGCCAACCATACAGAGACTGCCTGATTTATTAGTGTGACTTTAAAATGTTTCCCACATTTGTAGGTTCCCTGTAAGGTAACAATATTTGTTGAATGTGAATATGAATGCAGAGGATTAATTTGGGTTTCTAGTGGTTGATTAACTGAATCACAAAATACAAATAGTGGAAAAAAAAGTGTTTTTCTCCAGATGCCATTTACATGAGTGAATAATAATAACTCCTTTTCTCTTGCATCCTCTGCTTGACACAAATATTTGTTTTTCGAGCACTTACTCTTACGTAGTATTTTCCTACCTTGTTTCCAGAGCTTGGCTTTTTTCCCACTAGCACAAGCCTTTATGCCAGTGGTTCTTAAACTGGGTTCGATCGAACCCTAGGGGTTCAGTGAGTCGGTCTCAGGGGTTCGGCAGAGCCTCCACCGTGACATGCAACGCTCATTTTGTGCACCAATAAAAAACATATCTATGTCTTGAATTTGAAAAAAATCATATTTTATTTTTCACTAAAGAGGGGTTCAGTGAATGCGCATATGAAACTGGTGGGGTTCGGTACCGCCAACAAGGTTAAGAACCACTGCTTTATGGAGAAGACAAACTAGAGAAGGGAGAAAAGGAAACGAGAGATAATGCAGAGGGAGCTGTGCTGTGAGATGGCTGCATTCACTACCAAAACCATGGCAACCCATCAGCGTTACCTTGAACCAGACATGGGGGTGCCATTGTACGCAAAGTTTTAAAGGCACATTATTGCATGTAGTTCTCAAAACGTGACATTCAGAAGAGCTAAAGACTAAGAGTGGCAGCGATGTTAGACGTCTGAAATGATCTATGATCAAAACGTCATGTCACGTCATCTTTGAATCCTCTTCATATGTTGCTGCAATGAGCCCATTTTGACCTGTTACATTAAAAAAAAAACTGATATATTAACAGTGGTAAACAGAGCGCCTTGGTTCGCAGTGATTTTCAACTGCTTTTCTTTTAGACTGAGCGCGTGCTGATCTAGGAAAATTAAAATCTCAAGCCTCAATATTTGGATCGTAGATAATTCTATTACTGTAAAACACAATTTCAGTATGTTTTCAAACCCCTATCAATTCAAAACTTGTCTCAGTCAGCTCAGCTTTAAAACAGTTTGCTCTTTGCTGCATCAGCAATAACAAAATAACTACACAAAGGCACAATGATGGCCCAAATCAATGATCTCAAGTGTTCCAGACAAAAAGGATGCATTCAGGATACCTCAGGGTGCTTTATACTATAAGGTACAGACACTTCAATAATTAAACCTATGAATTATTATTATTGGTAAATCTGTTTTTGTCATGTGTTTTGTTGGAAATTAAAATGTAATTACACCTACAAATATTTAAATGCAGGTATACTAGGTTTTAGACAAAGAAATAAATATACTGTTCAGTAAGTGCGGTTACATAATTTCATAGTAGTGCATAAGTAATTTAAAGTAGCGTCTAACTTCTAGCTACATTATAACAGTTACAGAACACCCATCACGCACATTACAAAAAATAAGTATTAAATAAAAGGTGTAAAATAAATCAATTAAATAATTTAATTCTTTCACTGGATAATGTGCCCCATGCCCAGTAAAGCACAGTGTACTTATAATATAAGAACGTTAAGTATCATTCTGTACCTGCAGATACAAACTGCTCATGCGCTACTTAAAGTTGTTTACACATCACTTAAAATCATTCACAAACTATTTAAATTTACTTGCAAATAATTATTTCGTTGTTTCTTGTGAAAAGCTGACCAGTTAAATAAGATTAACACTTTTTATTATTGTGAATTTACTGTGTGTAACAATAGTCTCGTACCTCTAGTGATACCACACAATTAGCCCACAAATACACTTTAAATGGTAAATAAATGGCCTGTATTTATATAGCGCTTTACTAGTCCCTAAGGACCCCAAAGCGCTTTACATATCCAGTCATCCACCCATTCACACACACATTCACACACTGGTGATGGCTACGCTTTAATATCACGCCGACAAAAACGCCTTCCACACCAAGCAGACACGTGGGTTTACAAATGGACGTAATCAACTGCTCTGATCAATAAGACTTTAAATGAAACACACTCATCATTGTATCCTGTGGCTGTGGTACTAGCTGGTGTCATAGTTGAAATGTATAACGGTGGTAAGTGAGTGTGTGACTCTGTGTGTTTGTGTGTTTATCCGACACGTAAAGTAGAACGCTCTCAGCCAGGGTCACAGGGAGCACTTAACACTGACAGAGAGGGAGAGAAGAAGAAGGAGCAGGGAGGTGCAGGCTGTGTGTGGAAGTGGGGTGGGGTGCGTTAATGTTTCAGCCTTCTGGGAGGAAGGTGTTAAATTTCTCATCCTCCAGGTCTGTCACCTGCGGGCATCTGTCTCTCTGTGGTAATTAATGAACTGCACCTACTGAACTGGTGAGATTTTCAACATGGGAATCATACACTGGACAGTCTTGCGATTTGGGTTATGTTGTTAAAACCAGTCACCAGTACGACAGGATGTGGTGATTGCCAAAGACTCTCAAAATGACATATTTTAGTGTTTTCACGTTTTCAGTTCTACTCAGGCACTGAACAAATGTCATGCTAGTTTATTTCTGGATATATAATATAATAAGGCAAGAAAAATGATAGATATTCCTGCTATTGCACCACTGAAAGCCCGTGAACCTCTTCTGTCACTGCAGCAACATTATTGGGTCAAATGCAATAACATGGACCAGCGGTCATTTCCTGAAAGACATCCAACATTATGAAAATAAGGAAGGTATTGCAAGTGATTTCTTGCCCTTGGGGTTTATCTATCAGAGCCAGCAGCCTGTTGTGTCACTGACCTCACGTTAGGCCTGATTTAGGTTATGTGATGACGAGCGTGTGTTTGTTGACCAGCTTGTGTATGCTTCAAGCCTCACAATAACCAGGATAAGAATGCAGTTAAATGGGAGAGATGCTCAGGGTTGCCACAATGTGACAGCCATTTAGGATTAAAGTCAGTAAAAATGTATATTGTAAACTCCTTAACCCAGATAGACGGCATCGTGAAAGACGATACAATAAAGTCTTGAGCAGTGTGAGATTATTATACTATCTTATGCCACGTTATAGCTCTAATTAAAGATTGTGAAATCATTTTGTAGTTTTAGGTTGCATTATACTCCTGACTTAGAAGAAGGTGACAACTATTAGATTTATTAGACTGATTTGTATTACATTAGACTGCTGATTTATTGTGATTGACTGATATTGTTTTATGATGCACTATACTGCTGCTGTCACAGGCTGGGTCTTTGACCCAGCGCTCTGAGCTCATTTTTGTATTTTTCTCATTTTGATATGTGATTCGTTTTTGTGTCATTTCCTATCTAGCTTTAGTTTGGGCAGTTATTGTTTATTGTTCCCTTGGTTTTCTATGTTTGAGTTCTTGCATTATTCATCACGTATTAGGTATGTTAAGTTTGTGTTGTCATGTCTAGTTTTAGTGTTTCCTGTTTTATTCTGACAGTGTCATGTGTTCTTTGGTCATTGTATTTAGTTTCACCCCTCCTGGTCCTGTCATTAGATTCATGTCAGTCAGCTGTTTTCCTCATGTGTCTCCACTTCCCCTGATCACCTCATGTGTGTATTTAAGCCTTCTGTTTTCTGCATGTCATTGTCGGGTCGTCTGTTTACCTCAGTCATAGTCATGTCTGTTATCCTACGTTAGTCTTAGTCATAGTCTTTGCCTGTTTATGCCACCTCAGTCATAGTCATAGTCTTTGCCTGTTATCCCCACCATAGTCATAGTCATAGAACTTCGTAGTATTTGTTTCTTAGTGTTAGAAAGAACAGAACATACTGCACAGGAAGCCAAGGTCATAACTCAGGTGCCGTAAGAGAGAAAGAATGTGGATGTTTAGGTTTCATGACTTTGGAGGGGGGCTGAAGCTATAAGAATGTGAGAACCGGTCAGACACTTCGAGATCTGGCGGACACCCTCCTGTCCACATCTCCCGTCTAGACGTTTTTAATGCTCAAAGTGTTGTATGGAATATGGAATAAAGTGATTGAGCATTGCTGTTCTTCCTTCAGCCCAAAGATCAAAGAATTGGGATATTTAACAGCAGTAAGAGGACAGAGTTCAGGAAACATCTTTGTTTTTAATGTGCTTGGAAAACTGGAACTGATGTCACTGGGTCTGCAGAGTGTACTTAGTATCCTTACCTGCTCATCAGTAATGGTCATCAGATTGGAGGTGTCCTTTGTGGGTGGCTGCAATTTGAAGTCGCATGTTGAATCTGCTCTGAAGAACATCTACAACATGTCCTTTTCCTGATTTCTGGTTCTGATCGCCATGCACAAGGGTCCTTACCATCATGGTCAAAAATGGCACAGCAAAACATAGCTGCCAGCCATAAAATAAAGAAATTAATACATTAAAATTTTATTAATGTGTAGCAGTCGACATATGTCCACTATTTACAATAATAGCCTGTGGTCCAGGTAAAGGTGCCTGGAAAGTAGAGCGACTTGATTTTTTTAAGTTTCTTGAAGATGAGTGGGAGGTGAAATGTCTCAGAGAAACGTAAAGAAATCTATTCGGTTTACTTTCCCTGCTGTCAATTGATAGATGAAGCGCAAGGCATGCTGATAAACTCAAGCTCTCATTGAGTATGTATGTAGGATCATTGAAGGAATTTCTCCTCTCCTGCATGATTTGGTTGATTTTAAAATATTGAATTTTCATGTTTGTAACACTTCAGCTTACTGGCTTAATATGGCAGCCCTGTTGAGCATGAGTGGGCTCTACCAGCAGCAAACAAAGGCCTCCTAATTAGTAACTGGCAGGCCATTATACCTAGCTGCTGACAAGCCACACCCTGCCAGGAGTCCTTCCCAAAACACAGTCAGCCCTATAAACATCTATTGCTCCAATCCATCGATAACCCTATATTTAAATTTAAAACATACAAACCTAAAAATCCCAAATGTCACCAAAAATTCCCAAGCATCTTCCTCACCCTCTCCCTTTAAATAGTGTTCACAGCCCTGGGACACACAAATAAACTAAAAATTAGCACATGTATTTACAACAACTGCACAAATAGAATCACACGTACCTAAAACCATGAAAATCGATGAAATGATCTCTTTATCTTACAGCGTCTGTCCTTAGCTCTTATGTGAAAGCATGTACGCATCCACTATTAGTTAAAAAAACAGCAATCCAAATTACTCTAAACAAGTAACTCTTTGTTATAATTGCATCAAATTGAAGTCAAATCAGGAGATGTGACACCTTCAGGTTGAGGTTTCCCTCCTGAGATCTTCACCACGTCTCATCCACAATCTCTGTGATTTGCACGTCTTATAAAAAACATCTTCTCTTGATGATTTTCATATAATTTCATCTACATTTCACAATAAAACGACACACATTTAGTCACAGAGACCTGAGAAACTGCAGTCAGTGTGCTCTATACATGAAATGCAAGAAAATAACTTGAGGGTGAAAAAACAACAATAACAGCAGGAGTCACAAAAGGACTCAAAATACGACATGAACAATGGTAGGCAAGGATTGCTTAAGCAGGGCTGCCACTTCAGTATTAGTATATCTAGAAATATAAATAAAGAGTTAATTAAAGAGAGGGAGAATGACTGAGATTAAGAGCAGAGGACAGGGAGGGAAGCAGGTATGAAGAGAAAGCAGAGACAGTAAAGGGGTGAAATAGGAGGAGAGTTTGTGGTGTTCCACTCGGGCTGGGGAGGGAAAGAGCTGTGGAGGCCAGAAAAACAAGCAGACAATAAACAGATCGAAGGAGAGAGGAGAGAAAAACAGGCTGAGAGGGAGAAATAGGCACGGAGGGCTGGAGGCAAGCTCAGCATGAACTGCAGAGAGGAGACAGTGACAGACGAAGGGAGGAAACAAATGGAGAGAACATTAGCAATAAAGAGGATAAACTAACATAAAAATAAAAACCAGGGAGATGAAAGACAAGAGGCTGAAAAATTAAAATGTTTGTTATTGTTGTCTCTTCATTTCTAGTGTCAGAGCAAATTGTTGTGCATGTTAGCAAAGTCAACAAACTAAATAAAAAGACAAGTGGAGATGAGAAGACAAAGAAATGTTAATGTTCGATAAACCAAAGCTGAGAGAGGAGGAGATCGCTTTGAAAGGCAGCTACGGAGACGCATAACGGCTGAGGAGGCGAGTGAGACGATCAAGGTGAGCAGAAGAGAAACAGAATGATGAAGAAAAATAAAATAATCCAGAGAGATGGCTGAATTGGCTGTCAGAGCTCTGCTATCTTTATTACTTTTCTATAGAGCTGTTTGGAGGGAACAAAAGGAGAGTCTGTCTTCAATGTGTGTGGGTCCTGGGCGCCCAAGGCTGCCAGGAACCCGAGTGTTTGTGTGTGCGCACACAAAAGCCACACAGACGCAGGAACATGGTGCTTGTGCTTGCTGCTGGGGTCTTTTCATTGGAACCCAATGTGTTCATTGAACCCAGTGTTTCTCTTAGCTGAAGGCTCAACCTTCAGCTAAGAGAAACACAAGGCCAGCAGGGCTGAATAGCACACACACACACACACACACACACACACACACACACACACACACACACACACACACACACACCTACGCCTCCTCTCCATCACTCCCTCCTTCTATCTCTCTATTCTCATAAAGTTTTCCTGTCCAGTCGTTCTTCTGCAGCGATGATGGCGGCCCTATGTTATAGATTTTCTTTGTTTTGTGTTTTTGTCGTTTCCTTTGCAGTGTGCAAAAACATCAAGTCTATCCACAAGTTTCAGTTAGGCACAAAATAATAGTAAGACTGCCTATAAAAGATGGATTTAATTACTGTGGCATCGTTCATATTTCAGCTTTGAAGCCTCGAAACACAGCCGACAGCACGTCAATTTTTGGGGGGGCTAGAAGTGACCATGTTTGGTGGTGATGGTGAAGTTATCAGACGACTCAAGCAAGCAACAGAGTAATAAAATGGCAGATTTATGACCAACCATAAAACCTACAAAAGTTAAAAGACCCATTCTACTTTTAAATTCTACACAATAAGCCAACGTTTAGACATTTAGGACTAAATTAGCTGCAAAGGCATTTTCTGTATTAGCATCTTTATTTCTGGTGTATAGTTAAACATATGGGAGTCTACTGTCTGGATTTCAGAGCTGGGGTAGCCACACGAGGACACTGCTAAAAGAAAAAGAAAAAGCACCACAGATGCACAGAATGTGTTCATTGTGCAAACAGGTACCAGCAACCGTGTATGGCCTGGTTTCATTTTGCATTCAGTCCAAAATTCCCCCAAATTGTGACTCAACCTTATTCTAAGTACCTGTCATAAACTTTGAGGAGAGTTACATTCGAGGTAAAAACCACCTTTGATACTGTCGGTGAAACATACTTATTTGCCCAGGCTGGATGAAGACTTCTTCCAAATGGTCCTTAGATAATTAGCTGCTATTCATGTTCCCAATGTGTTCAATAGCTGATTTGGTGACTCATTCATTCACCTCCAGTGGACGTTATTCTGATTTCTAAAAGCTCTTAAAATTTAGAGCTTCCTAAAGCCTTCCAATCTGAGCGTATGCGTGTGAGAGAGAAGGTTTTTAAAGTTTGTGCGTATGATACAGAGAGGAGGAGGACAGATGATACAAACAGAGCAGTTTTACATTTCCAGCCAGCTGCTAATCGGACTTCAAAAACACAGAGGGAGAGTTGTGTTCTATCAAGTGGCAACTGACCACCGTGAGAGTGCGTGTATGTGTGTAAAGGGAAAAGACGGGTGATAGTTTAGCTGATTGTGCTTGATACACACACCTGTTTCACTTTACTCTCATCTTGAGTGTTATCTGTCTTCTTCTTCATCAGCCCCTCCTCTCTACTTCAACCCCTCGCTCTAAGGAGTGGGTGTGCTCTCTGCTGTCCTTCTCCAATCTCTCTCCTCAGTGTGTGTCCACTGCTGCCATGGACACAGCACACACACACACACACACACACACACACACACACACACACACACACACACACACACACACACACACACACACACACACACACCTCTTCAGCCCCTTTCTCCTGCCTCCTCTGTCCTCCTTCCTACCACCTTCTCCTTGCTCTCCTCCACCTTGTCTGTTCTCACTTCTCTTCATTAAGCCTCCACCATCTCCTCTTTGCCCCCTGCTTAGTGCTCACTTATCAAAGCTACATTCAAAGCACAGGAGGAGATCGGAGGAGAGATGGGTCAGATAAGACCAATAAGTAAGGAGTGCGTGTGTACGACAAAAACAAGTGCGCATCTCTGCTGATGGTTGTGCGTGTGCCTCCCTATCTATGTCTGCATGTGTGACTTCTCTAAGTGTGCGATTGGTGTATTCTCTTCCTTGCCTGGGGCGATGCAAAGCGGGCACAGAATCCAAAACAGCTTTACCCTCTGACTGCATCAGTAGAAAGCAATTACACAGAGACAGGCATGAGGCACCACCTCAGACAGCCTGCACATGCAGAGGCTCCACAGTCCGGTGCCTTTGATCCAAGAAACGACTTTATGACAAAGAAATTTCAATGTTGCGTTTTTCATGACCCTAAACAAACATTTTGCACAAAAGTCTGACATGAGGAGCTTCACTAAAAGAAATTTCATTGATTTTCATTTAATGGCAGTCCATTCTCCCTGCAGCACGGACTACACTGCCCATGATGCTACATTCTTTAGAGCTATGCTTGTAGCATTCTGCCTGTTAGCTTAGCACAACAACAACAACGAAAAGGCGCTCTCTCACCCAGGAAACACACAGTCGCAGAGAGAGAGAGCGTCGCCCTGTAACCATGGCAACCGTAACGCTGCCGCCTGGAACAACAGAACGTAGCTGTCAAACAAACCCAAACAGTCCTGACCCGCGACAACATGAAACAGGAAAGTACCGCAGTGTAATCCATTTATTTCAACAAAGTAACTGTATTCTGAATACCACCTTTTTAAACGGTAACGGATACAGTTACTCATATTTTGTATTTTAAATACGTAACGGCGGTACATGTATTCCGTTACTCCCCAACACTGCGTATATGGCAATATAAAAATGAAATGAAATGAAATGAAACTGAAGATCTGTAAAATGTGATATGATGAAGCTTTGTCGATTTTCATACTAAACAAGATCATATATTAACATGAATATAAATGATAAAGGTACAACAAAATGATCTGACTCCTTAAAGTCAAGACAAGCAACGGACTTGAGTTAGTTTTCAAAACTCTGGAGAGAAATCAATAAAACATGTCGGATTTCAGTTTGGGCGATATCTGCTAACGGTAGTTTCTTCGTGCACCGATGGACAGCGCTTTTAGATTGCCGTTTGTTTATTACCATTTACACGTATGCAGTGATTTTACCATCGAATTCAAACTTTACCCAAGAGCAAACCTCAACTCATGTGTTCTAGCTTTCATCACTGGTAATGAAAGCTGGGTCTCTAGCCATGCCAGTTCTCAGTGCAAAGGTCCACAGTGTCCAGGTGCAGTGTACCCACACAGGACCACAGTTGCTATTTCTTTTGACATTCACAGGGATTTAGCAGCATGAGGAAAGCGGTTATTTATTTCTAATACATTTCAATGTTTTACTTCAGCATAATACTAAATATAATCACTGTAATAAATAAATATTCAGTCACGTAAGTAAGAAAAACTGTCTGCTCATGGTGATGGCCAGCTAATGATCTTGGAGAAGGAGAAGAACCAAGAAGGTTAATGGAGTGGTGATGGACATTAGCCTTTCAATAATGTCCAGTAAGGTAATACAGTGAGGGTGAACTGCCCCCAGAGAAAATGCAGAAGGTGAACCAGAGAGACAGACTGAAGCGCCAAAAGAGCCCTGCCTGTCTGCATCACCTGACCAGTATGTCACCTGGGCCCCCATCAAAAAGATGCAGTTATTTACTGTGAGCAAAGCGAGTCTCTCTTTGTTCAAAATAAGATTTGTGCAGTAAAACAGTAATTATCATGTAATACCTTACCGTACTAAGTGGTCCTAAGCCGGATGATGTAAATTGTGCATGAATTTAGTTGCATTACAAAAACTTGCTGACATCTCAGCTTGTTGTGCCATCGTGACTTTAGGCGCACCTCTGACCACAGCATGGTGCATGATATTCACTCAACTGGCAAATAACTGATGAAGGAACAAAACATATGAACACACACCTGCTGTGGACACTATCTGCTTTCACTTAAGTGAGTGCTATCACTAACTCACTTGCAATTCTACTTCAATGTGCAAACTTGAAACAGTATTGGAAGATGCTTTTGTTGGGATGGTTGTTCCTCTCACCCAGGGAGTCAAATAGAGATGGCGGCAGCAGTATTTGATGGTGCTGTTTAAGAGAGCAATAAAGTCTGCATTAGGCTGCGGGAGGAGGAGCAGTTTCATGCCATAAATCACAAGTTTGTCAGTTGAGTTAAAATGCATCACAACAATAACATGGCAGGTTAAAAATTAGCACAGCAAGGCAAAGGGGCTGTGGTGAGGCGTGGTCGGCAATGCCGTGCGGACGCACCTGCACGGCATCCACAATCGCGCCCGACATGGTAAAAAACGGGGGAGCAGGGGTTGTGTGTTATAAGCTGTGGTGTGATGGCAGCTTAAGAGCTGCAGCCGATGACAATAAATGGCTCTAAATGATGATCTGTGCTCCCGCCGTGCCTTATTCACACCATACTGGTGCCGAAACCCAGGACGCGGCACGGCGGGCCTACAAACGAGCCAGAGAGAGGAGCTGGCCTAGAGGGTGGCCAGCGGGAAGAGCTGCGGGTCCAGACCAAGTGTCACCTGGAGAGAACCTGGCAATGCTCCAAGCCTGGTCAGCATCGCCGCCGCCACCCCCGCCGGTGTATCCTGATGGTGGGGAAGCAGTGGAGGAGCCGCGAGAGGCACCTCAGCAGCCGGAGGTGGCAGACGAGGCGCGCGGGGATCTGCGCCTGCCAGAGGAGGGGGAACAGCCGGGTGAAGGGTTGCTCCTCCCGGGAGCGGTGGAGGAGCCGCTCCAACCGGAGGTGGCGGACGAGGCGCGCGAGGGTCTGCACTGGCCGGAGGAAGAGGAGCCGCACGAGGGGCTGCTCGAGCCGGGAGTGGCGGCGGTGGTGACTGAGGAGACGAAGGTCCCTGTGCCAGGGGATCCTGATCTATTGGACCTGGCGTGCGCCAAGCTTGAGATCGGTGTGCTCGCCAAACCGGTCTCACCTCCACTAGAGGCCGGTGCATGCCGGACATCTGCCCAGCCGCCCGTGAGCAAGGGCTCACAACCGTGCCTGCAGGGTTGTGCCAGCTCGCCAGGTGGCCGACCTCCGGACCAGCATCTTCCAGCTCTTCCCGCCGCCGCTGGAGGCTTGGGCGGCCTCCGGAAAAGACACGGTCCTGTCACCGGGTTGGAAACCGGTTGGGAGGAGTAGGTTCGGCTGGATGGCTCCCTGGCCTCAATCAGGCGATGGGGGTGTGTGGTGAGCAGTGTTGGTCAAGTTACTTGAAAAAAGTAGTCAGTAACTAATTACTGATTACCTCCCCAAAAAAGCAATCCCATTACTTTACTGATTACTTATTTTCAAAAGTAATTAATTACTTAGTTACTTAGTTACTTTTTAAAAACACGATTTACACCCTGAAGAGGTGATAAAGTGATAGATCTTTCAGCCCAATTCTACTTTTTCTACATAATCCATCATACAAAATGTGATCAAATGGAAAAGTCTCTTTTTAAAACTTGTTTCTCTGACTGGAAGAAATTAGTTTAACATTTAAACCTATTTTCTGCACATTCCAGCACATAAAATAAAATATTTTTGTGTTTACACTCAGTCTTTCAAATAGATGCAAGTAAAACACAGCAGAAAATAAATAAAGTCAAAGACTCAGCAGTCCTGTTGCTCTATTTTCACCTGTAAAGCAGGAGTGGGGTAGGCGGAGGTTTACCCTGGTGCAGGTGTGCCGCGGTCAGTGGAAGAATCCGCGAGTTTCTCTGTGAGTTTCCCATTACGTCGTAGCTACTCGGTGCTTGTTGGAAGTTTAGGGGTTTTTTCGCTGTAAAAATACGTTTTCTTCCCACGCACAGCGGACACTAATGTTTTTGTCACTTTTTATGGAATCAAACTCAAAGTAAGGTCAGTACTTCCACGCTTTAAACGCTGCACGCTCATACTCTCTCCCACAATCGATATATGATCCATTGTTGATCTGCACACAGCTGTTGTCACGAATGGCGCACTCGCTTACGTCACTGTCATGAGACACTCTCGCAAAAAATCACGGTTGGTAAAAAAAATCATGGTAAAACACGGAGGAGCAGGGGTTGTGTGTTGTCAGTCGTGGTGTGATGTGTGGCTGGCAGCTTTAGAGCTGCAGCCAATGACAATTAATGGCTCTAAATGATGATCGGTGCTCCCGCCGTGCCTTATTCACACCACAGGGGCACTTTGGGATTTAGGAATGAAATGGTGATTTCACATGTGGCTTTTTTTTTTTGCAGTCACCTTTGACCTTGGTGGCCATGACAGCTTACAGATTTGTATCTGATACAGACTGACGACCTGTCCAAGGTGCACCCACCTTTGCAGCAGATTCCAGACCTCATGGATGGATAGACTCCTCCCACTAAACTGCCTATGCCTCGAACATATTTAATAATAATTTTTGGTTGCATTTATATAGCGCTTTACAATTCCACTATTCATTCACTCTCACATTCACACGCTGGTGGAGGCAGCTACAGTTGTAGCCACAGCTGCCCTGGGGCAGACTGACAGAAGCAAGGCTGCCATATCGCACCATCGGCCCCTCTGGCCAACACCAGTAGGCAAGTAGGGTAAAGTGTCCTGTCCAAGGACACAACGACCTGGACAGAGAGCCCGGGGATCGAACCGGCGACCTTCTGGTTACAGATGCGATTCCCAACCCCCTGAGCCACGGTCTTGTAACCACGGTCTTGATTTGTAAACCTGATTCCCTTTTCATTATTTCCTATATATTTAATTGTTTGTGTCTCAGTGTTACAGTCTGCGCAGCTACTAGTTAACATTCTGAATTTCCTGTTTAAGCTGAAACCAGAACTTCTAATCAAATATTGAGGTGTTTACAGAATCTCTACTTCACTTCGCTTCACTCATTCACTTTCTTCTCCCTCCCTGTTCTCCTTTCCCTCCACGCCCTGTTCTGTCAATCATCTGCCACAAATTATGCAGATTTCTTCCTTTAAAAACATACTGCATTCAGAATTTCCATCCATCCTTCCTCCCCTCTACACTTCCTTCCATGGATGACCTCAACTTCATTTGCAGAAGCAACATTTCACGCTCACTCCTTCTGTTTTCCTGTCTCGCTCGTTCTCTCTTTAGCATCATTAAAGGTTGGCCTGACAGGGAGGTGTGGTGCAAAGGGTTGAAGGGTGTGTGAATGTATGTGTGGGAGTACGTGTCCGTGTGTCAACATGAGGACAAGATATGCATAATATAATGTAAGAGGGGGATGTGGTACGTGTATAATGGTCTGACATGAACTTTTCTTTTGAACCTTTCGACCTTGAAAGGAACTGAGCTGGACTCACTATGTGAGGAAGCTGACCAAGGCCATGCTAATAAAACACTTCCTGCTGGGAAGGCATCGTTTTGTTTTTTTGTCTGTTTGATTTTGGAAAGAGAACAATTTGTGAGTTTTAAAAATATACTTGCATCAACTGCTTGCTGTCGATATTGTTGGTGAATTACACATGTTTACAACAACAGTAATATTTGGAGAGTTCTAACCCGATCAAAGATTCTGTGATGCTGATATCGTAATCTGTTATTGCTCATTTGTAATAAAAAGACAACGTTCTTTAGATATTAAGATTATGAAGCGCCTTGAGGCGACTTTTGTTGTGATTTGGCGCTATATAAATAAAATTGAATTGAATTGAATTGAAGATTCAGTCTCAAATAGATTTTTGTTTTTATTCACTGTAAGAAATTATTCTGCAGAAAAACATCCCCAGTTGTCATGTTTTGCGCTGTGTGGCAGACTTGGTTGGGACTCAAACGCAGGACTTGGAGACAGAATGTTTGACAAAGGGCGGCAGCTTCTGGGAAAAACAAACTAAAAACAAAATACATGAATACTAAAGAAACAAACAAAACAAGACCTAGAACTAAGAAACTCCTGACTGGTGATTAGTGACTGGACAAGACTTGACGTGACTGGAGAACATGGAACTGCACACGACACACAGCAGCGTGGAGGATGCGACAACAAACAGGGAAAGACCGAGGACTTACATGCAGCGGCAGGATAACAAGAGGATGGGGAACAGGTGGAAACACAGCTGGGACTAACAAATTTCCCACGTGTGGGACTAATAAAGGTTATCTTATCTTATCTTATCTTAATCAGACATAACAAAGGAGAAGCAAAACTGAACCCACCAACAAAGGACGCGAGACTGTCAAAGTAAAACATGACATATGCACAAGGACACGGACTGGACACCGAGACGAGACTGACTGGATATGAAACATGTACCACAGCGAGAACACAGTGACTGAAACTAGAAGTTAGAACAATAAATATAACATCAAGAGAACAAATATAAATTCAACACAAAACATCACAGATCCAGTGCCGTGACACCGGTGTCATAGGTGTTTAAGGCTAAACTCATTTCAAACGTTTCAAACAATCATATGTATGTTATGGCTGCTCAGTGAGAACTACTGTCCTCTGAAAAAACTGCTATTAATGAATTCAGAAAAGCAAGCCTACATCTTAGTTAATTGTTGATGATGCTATTATTGATCATGAAACTGACCTCATGGCCCATTGTTAATCACTGGTGATAGTTTCAGTCATTGTGTAAATATACTCTTTATAAGGTTGGAAACCTACAGACAGCTGGGACTGAAGAATGATCTCCCACTCAAAACATCCAGATGAACAGAATCAACTTTCTGTGATAATGTCAAAGAGGGATGAAAACATACACAATGCTTTATGACAGAACATGTCTTGAGATGAAAGGAGATGGATCACTATGTACATTTTACAAGTGTGGAGAGGCATCCAAGCCCTCAAGAAACTACAAAGTCCAGAGCCGCCGCGCGTTGACAGCAGCCTCAAACTCGCAGAGGAGCTCAACAACTTATTTGCTTGGCTTGGTTTGCTCCCTCACGTCTGCAGTTATAAAGTGCTTCGAGTTGATAGTGTCTCAGCACATCAGAAACTCTCTACCCCCCTCCCTTGACAGCCACCAGTTTGCTTACAGAGCAAATTGTTCCACGGAGGATGCCATCACTCTTCACAGAGCGCTGAGCCATCTGGAGAACAGGAGCAGCTCCGTGTAGATGCTCTTTGTGGACTACAGTTTAGCTCACCATAATCCCATCCTCACCACCAAACTGGACCACCTTGAGATCCCCCCTGCCACCTGCTCCTGGATCAAAGACTTCCTCACCAACCGGTCTTAAACAGTCCACCAATCCCCACCCCCCACTGTCACACAGCAGGACTGTGTTCTCGGCCCCCTACTGTACACCCTGACTGCACACTGACCCACCCGACCGATGCCATCATCAAGTATGCCGATGACACGACCGTGGTTGGTCTCATCCCTGATGGAGATGAGACGCCGTACAGGGCGGAGGTAGAAAACCTGTCCCGCCGAACGTCCTTAAAACCAAAGAACTCATATTGGACTACAGGAGGCAGAGACCGGCCATCACCAGATCCACCTGTCTCAGGTAAACCAAGGCCATCACAGGTGACCCCTCACACCCTGCTCACCACACAGCAAATCCAGCATGTCCAAATTAACACTGTCGGATTTGATTTCAACACTATTAAAGTGTCTATATGGGTCCACACCAGAGAGTGTTAATTTAACTCTTTTTGGAGAGTTGGTACGTTAACTCTGATTTAGTGTTAAACACCAAATCTGTCTGGAGTTGATAATTTAACACTTGGTGTTTAGAGTTTATATATTAACTCTCAAAGAGTATTTTAGTTTAACTACGTAAGAGTTATCTTCTAATTCATCTAAAAAGCGGGAATTTTACTGTTCTGAACTTCTAGAAATTTCTTTTGGAAATAAACATTTACTAAAAAGATGCAATGGTTTTTGAAAAACATTTATTCTGAACTGTGCACCACAATTTCAAAACATTTTCTGAAAGATGTAACAGTGTACATGTTCTCACTTTCATTAGAATTTTGTTTATCAAAAGGTCTGACATGGTAAATGCAAATAACAGCATTCTCATCACTTATTTCTTCAATACAATATGCATGTCCTTCATTCATCACTTTGTGGAACTTCAACGCACTTCTGCTCTCCCCCATATTCCATCTTCACAAGCATATCCTGTGTGGAGATTGAATAAAAATTAGTTGACACTAATTAATGGCACAAATAATCCAGTAAACAATTGCAGCACAGTAAAAAAAAAGGAATCCTCTTTGAGCCATTACTTGTGTAAAGTATTTTCCCAAAAGACAAAGACACAGGCAACAGTTAATACTGAACTAAATGTAAAACCTCAACCTTTTTCTTTTTTACCTAAACCGTGTGCACAAAACTCTGGAGGGATCTATGCTAACGTAGAATCCAGTCAGGACGCCTGCTACTTGTCAGGGTTCCTGGGTCGTTGACCCAGTGATTTCAGTTTGTTCATGTTCAGTTTAGTTCGCCACATTAATGTTCTCACTTCCTGTTTTTTCCCCGTGTCAGCTTGTCTCTCGTGTCATTAGTCAGATTATGTTCAGCCCTGTACTCACCTGTTTCCAATCATTGTCATCATTCAACCTGTGTATTTAAGTTCCTCGGTTTCACCAGTTCTCTGTCGTGTCATTGATATTGATGTTCATGTCGTCCCTCCGTCTGTATGTTCAGTTAGTCAGCCAGCCATTCTTCCAGTCTTTCAGCCAGCCAGTCACTCCATCGTTCCTGCTTTGTTCATTCGCCCTCCAATAAATCCTCTTCATTTCTGCACCATGAGTCCAGCGTTTGGGTCATCTCTTCCACGCCTCCACACACAACCTCTGACAGAATGACACGACCCGTGCCAAGAAGACACGCTTTTGACCCTCTATGAGCGGCAGGACGCAGCGCTCTCCTTGTGGGCGGAAAAGCTCAAGGAGAGACAGCGGCTCTTCGCGGAGCGAGAGCACGTCTTCGAGGGCACTCGCTTGGCTCTGGGCGGGCCTCGGAGACGCCGCGTTCTCCCACCTGCTGCCTCACCTGCACCGGAGCATTTGCAATTCCCGGTGGTGAGTTCCAGCGACTGTTTTCCACCCTCATTTGACTCTCCACTTCAAACCAATAATAAACCCATCTTTGATTCATGGGACGTTTCCCTCCTAGAGGATGAAGTGGACTGGGAAGAGTTTTTCTGCTCTGCTCCTCCAAAGACTGTAAATAGTGGTGGCAGGAAAACCCGAACATTCTCCAATAAACCTGACAGTAACACACACACCGTCACTATTTCCACACCCATTATTCAGCCATTTCCCACCAGCACGGGGGCCCAGTCTACACCCACACCAGTGCCAGCTCCCAGGAGGAGGGCAGCTGCGACCCGGTCTACCTCCACACTCGCTTCTGTTTCTCAGGTGGGGGTGACTGGTGTCCAGCCGCCTTCCGTGCCCGTCCCAGCGCCCAGGCCGAGGGCAGCCAGAACCCAGCCTGACCTCCCTAGAGACTTGGAAGAGCTAACCGGTTCACCTGCTACGTCACCACTTCATCCACCTCCTGACCCAGCCTTTCACGCCCTCGCACTATCCCTAGTTAGATTAGCTGAACTGTCCCCTGTCCAGGCACCAGCTTTACTAGCCCAAGCCGTAATTTTATCTTCGTCACTAGCTCAATCTGTAGCTCAGCCAGTAGCCACACCAACCTCAGCTCCGTCGTCAGCCTCACCTACCCCTGTTCATCCCTTAGCATCTCCACTCCAGTCAGTTCCCTCACCTGCTGTTCAGCTTCCACTCCAGTCAGTTCCCTCACCTGTAGTTCAGTCTCCTCCTGCCTTCCAGTGTGTAGCTCAGTCTGCTCCTGTCCAGTCAGTCCAGTCTGCTCCTGTCCCCCAGCCTGTCCAGTCTGTCGTTCACTCTTCTGTAGTCCAGTCTGCCGCCCAGTGGCCTGTAGTCCAGTCGCCTCCTGTTTCCCAGTCGCCTGTCCACCATCCCGTTCAGTTCCCGGACCTGCAGCCACAGCACCCAGAGCCAGCTGTGAGCTCTTCTGCTCCTCAGCCAGGGGTTTCCGCGCCCCCTGGCCCTGCCTGTCTCCAGCCAGAGGCTTCCGCGCCTACTGGCCCGGCATCAGACTCAGCTTCAGCTTCGCCTGACCCAGCTTCAGCTTCGCCTGACCCAGCTTCAGCTTCGCCTGGTCCAGCCTCGGCCTCAGCTTCAGCTTCGCCTGGTCCAGCCTCGCCTTCGCCTGGTCCAGCCTCGCCTTCGCCTGGTCCAGCCTCAGCCTCAGCCTCAGCTTCTGCTTCGCCTGGTCCGGCCTCGGCTTCTGCTTTGCCTGGTCCTACAGCTGCTCCTCAGTCTCCGCGGGCTCCCGAGCCGCCTCCCGAGCCGCCTCCCGAGCCGCCTCCCGAGCCGCCTCCTGCAGCTGCTCCTCGGCCGCCTTCTCCTCGTAACCGGCGCGGTCGACCACCGGACCGGCTGAGTGGCCGCCGTTGCCTTCTGCACGGCCGGACCCCGGACCGCCTTCGCCTGAGTGGCCGCCGTTGCCTTCCGCACGGCCGCCCCCCGGACCGCCTTCACCTGAGTGGCCGCCGTTGCCTTCCGCACGGCCGGCCCCCGGACCAGCGCTGTCGTCATCGCCGTTGCCTTCCGCCCGGTCGGCCTCCCGAACTGTGTCCACGTCGCCGCCGTTGCCTTCCGCACGGTCGGCCTCCCGAACTGTGTCCACGTCGCCGCTGCCTTCCGCACGGTCGGCCTCCCGAACTCGGGCCACGTCGCCCACCCACCTGAACTGTCTCTGTGTGGACTCCATCCCTCCGTCCTGGGCCCCCTCCGCCCGCCCTGTTCTGGTTCTTTTTCTTTTGGCCGTCGGGTGCCGGCCTTTGAAGGGGGGGGGGGGGGGGTACTGTCAGTGTTCCTGGGTCGTTGACCCAGTGATTTCAGTTTGTTCATGTTCAGTTTAGTTCGCCACATTAATGTTCTCACTTCCTGTTTTTTCCCGTGTCAGCTTGTCTCCCGTGTCATTAGTCAGATTATGTTCAGCCCTGTACTCACCTGTTTCCAATCATTGTCATCATTCAACCTGTGTATTTAAGTTCCTCGGTTTCACCAGTATGGAACGCCAGGACTGCCATAATGAATTAATTAAATACACCATTAAATAATTAATTAAATGTGTCAATAATTAATTAAAATTGGAATTAATTAATTAAATAAATAGTTATGACACATGTAATTAATTAATTATTGACACATTTAATTAATTATTTATGTATTTCACATTTTAATTAATTATTGACACATTTAATTAATTAATTATTGACACATTTAATTAATTATTTATGTATTTCACATTTTAATTAATTATTGACACATTTAATTAATTATTGACACATTTAATTAATTATTTAATGATATATTTATTTATTTCATTTTGGCAGTCCTGACGCCTGGCTCTCGTCATGAAATAATTTTATCTGTCAGCCTCACCCATCAAACTCAGGGGGCGGGGTTAACGCTGCCCATGCAGCTTCTCTAACATTTGATTGGTTGCCGTGCAAAGTAAGTCAAAACAGGTCGATCCTAGATAATCGATTGCTTGTGTAGACTTGGGGCAGCCAGTTATCCCAGAATGCAGATCAAATCACAGGCTGTTTTTCTGTCACCAGCTACACTTTTAACAGTGTTTTAGCCGCGAATGTCGCGCCGTATGTCTGGTCAGGTTGTCAACATAGAACATGTTTGCAAAAGTGCTCAGATGTTTTCAGAGATTTCACTAGCTCTGCTAACAGTTAGCATGCAGAGTGCACCGAGGGGGTACATTAACCGGTTTGTTTACATATTCCACTCTCCGTGTTCCACATGTTGCATTCGCAGATTCTCATTTTCACCGAACGATCGTCTCTTTCCGCCTGGTCTTGTGTCTCTGTGCTTCTGTAACATAAAGAACGAGCTGACATTTTTCTCACGAAACCAGCGATCAGCTCAGCAGACCCTCAGTTTACCTGCATGCATCCTCCTCCTCATCTGTCAGCTGTTTAACACCTGCTGCTAATTCAAGAAACACGCCTAGTTACCTGGTGATAGTCACAGTTTAACTGGGCAGCCGGTGCTCGATATAACGCAATGTCAGCGCATTTTTCTGCACAAGATAAGTAAATATAGTGTTTTCCCCGAGCGCAGAGCTGCTGGAGCTTGTTTCCTTACAGAGCACTTTATAGGCGAACAGCTTCATCAGCGGCTGATGTCCAATCACCGGCACACAGCTTTCAAACCTCAGCTGAGTTTTAGCTCTCAGTGGTTAAACGCTGGACTTCATTCACTCAGGTTCTGTCTGTCGGGTCACGTTTACTTCGCTGTTTTATTTACAACTGAGCAAATCGGTTTGGCTGAGGTTAAAGTTACGTTTCATAACTGCATAGTTTCACAGACGTTTAATGAACCACTGGCACATGTGTTAGACTGAACTATCATCTAAATATCATCTGTTTTTTAATAGTTATTCAACTGTATTCTAAGCACCAGCTGTCTGTTAGAATGTGATTTTTTTTCTCTCTCTGTTGGCAGAGGTATAAAAATGCGCAGGAAAATCTGACGTGCATGGCGAACTTCACCGACGATATTTAGGGAGGAATAAACACACATCAAACATAAATGAACCATTTGTCTGTCTCCATAATTGAGAGCATTTTCTCTTCTTATGTCAACACTCTCTCTCTCTCTCTTTTTTTTTTTTTTTTTTTTTTTTGCTTTTTCGGTCATGTTATGTTTACCTGTCAAAGGCTTGTTACAAACTATGAAACACATTGTGCAGACTTCTGGATGTTAGAAGAAAACGAATACTGCTCATGAATGAGACTAAAGGCAGGAAGGTGTCCTTTAAAACTAAACATGTTAATAGGACCTCCCTGTTTATATCATAGTTTATGATATAGCACGTGTATTTCAGTAATAGCCTGCTAAGGCCACTATACGTGCTGGCCTCATATCAAATGTGAAGGCAGACTGAGTCTATGTTTGACGTTTGTTTATATCTAATCTTCCTTTTCAAACATTTAAACAGCAGCGAGTCTGCAGCTGAGGGAATACAAATTCAAATTGTCGGAACAGGTTTGCTCGTTTCTTGGATTCATTTGGTGATTTATTAAATGTATAACTGTGTGGTGGGGCGTGGTCTGCGGTGCCGTGCAGGGAGGGCGGACGCACCTGCACGGCATCCTTAATCACGCCCGCCTAGTTAAAAACACGGGGACTGAGGGGTTTGGGGGTGTTGTGGTGTGGTGAGATGTAAATAAAGATGACTCTGAACGTTGCTCCGTGGTCCCGCCGTGTCTTATTCACGCCACAAACTGTTATTCTAATCTGCTGCTGAGTCTCTTACACTTTTCTTTATGCTGTATATTTTCACGTCTCTGGAATAGTTGGCAGTTAGATAGTCAGCTGGGAAACTTTGTGTTAACTCATGGAGCTGAGGATATCGTGGATATGCTGACCTCGCTGCGTGGTGTACAGAGCGAGGTCAGCATGATTAATATTCACAATAAAAATATTAGCCGAACATCATGAAGTCTGTATGTGTTTCATAGTGTCGAACAACCTTTGTACAGTTAAAGCCAGCAGTTACTACATGACGGAAACACCAACGTTATCTCTTTTATGTGTTTATACACAGGTCACGCTGATTACTGAACAAAAACCCAAAGATCAGATGTTAAACAGATTTATTTGCTCTCTCTCCTCCTTAAACATGTTTTTAATGTTAGTTATAATTCAGAATTGGCGACTGAAACACGTAGGACACATAAGAACATCAGGAAATAAAACATCGATAAATATAACCTCAGTAAAAGAAGTCAGCGGGGGTTACTACAGCTGTGTACCGGGGCCTGCGCTTTGTCGGTGGGATTGCTTGCGAGGCGAGCGGGTCTATCCCACGCTTTGCCGTGAGACTGGGACGACATCTCCGAAATCATCGAAACACTTTTGCAAAGAGGCTGTATCTTGACAAACCGACCAGACACATGAAGATTAAACCACTACATTCTCGGCTAAAAAAATATTAAAACGGTATTTGGTAACACACAAACAGGGTTTTTCAAAGCTCAGTTCTGTTAGCTTTCCACATGCCGGTTGTTGTGTGCTAGAAACAATGGCCACCAGGCCAAAGCAATGGTTTTGACTCGATCAGCGTTAACCCCGCCCCCTGAGTTTGATGGGTGAGGCTGACAGATAAAATTATTTCATGATGAGAGCCAGGCGTCAGGACTGCCAAAATGAAATAAATAAATATATCATTAAATAATTAATTAAATGTGTCAATAATTAATTAAATGTGTCAATAATTAATTAAAATGTGAAATACATAAATAATTAATTAAATATGTCAATAATTAATTAATTAAATGTGTCAATAATTAATTAAAATGTGAAATACATAAATAATTAATTAAATGTGTCAATAATTAATTAATTACATATATCATAACTATTTATTTAATTAATTAATTCCAATTTTAATTAATTATTGCCACATTTAATTAATTATTTAATGGTGTATTTAATTAATTCATTATGGCAGTCCTGGCGTTCCATACACCAGTTCTCTGTCGTGTCATTGATATTGATGTTCATGTCATCCCTCCGTCTGTATGTTCAGTTAGTCAGCCAGCCATTCTTCCAGTCTTTCAGCCAGCCAGTCACTCCATCGTTCCTGCTTTGTTCATTAACCCTCCAATAAATCCTCTTCATTTCTGCACCGTGAGTCCAGCGTTTGGGTCATCTCTTCCACGCCTCCACACACAACCTCTGACACTACTGCTGTTTGCTCGGTTTTGTTATGGGCGATCGTTTTCAGGCTTCAAGTAGCACCATTATACCAACATTTCACATTCTAGACACTGTTTTAGGTGTATTTGACCAAAAATGTGACTGAAAATTCACATGCAAGCTTTTTTCCAAGGCTGTGGTATTTGCCCGCAGACAATACCTTTCAGCTAGCTAAAACAGAATATTATGCTATCAGCGAGCAACATGGCTAATGCCTTTCACACAGCTTTGTCTCAACTCCAAAGAGCCACAGAAGTAAAAGCTCATAATAATAATTGAAACGATCTTTGAAGAAATGACTTACCAAGCATGGCAAACAACTCAAATATGTAGAGCAAAATGTTCTGAAACGGCTTCACTTCAGCTTCGATTGGAGCCTATGGTGCTGGGGTCGGAGTCTGTGAATTTACTCTATTGGTGTCATAGCCCCTGTAGGAGGTCAAGAGTTAATGTCTCCATTGTAACACCTCCAGATTTAACATAGAAACACTCATTTTTAGCACTTGATTTTAACTACTATAATTTTAATTCAATTCTATTTTATTTATATAGCGCCAAATCACAACAAAAGTCGCCTCAAGGCACTTCATAGATACAGAGAAAAACCCAACAATCATATGACCCCCTATGAGCAAGCACTTTGGCGACAGTGGAAAGGAAAAACTCCCTTTTAACAGGAAGAAACCTCTGACAGAACCAGGCTCAGGGAGGGGCGGGGCCATCTGCTGTGATTGGTTGGGGTGAGAGAAGGAAGACGGGATAAAGACATGCTGTGGAAGAGAGACAGAGGTTAATAACAGATATGATTCAATGCAGAGAGGTCTGTTAATAGACCTTTACACCTCAGAGACATTAAAAGAATGTGACTCTACTTAGAGTAAAATTAACTCTACTTTTGCAAGAAGACTACTAACACCAAAACATTTAACACTTTTGAATTTGCTGTGCTCCTGTTTCACCCGCTGCCCTCTGGTTGGCGGCTCGGGTCAAACAGGTCCCACAGCTGCAGACTCACAAACAGCTTCTTCCCCTGGCCATTCACCCCTGCCCACTCACCTCACTAATCTGAGCCATGGTCTGATTAACCCCCATCACTCAAGTCTTTTCTTTGCACCACTTCCAAGGACTTTTCTCTTTTGTTTTATATATTTCTCCTGTTTGCTATTTATTCCTGCTGCCAACTATTTATGTATTTATATGTATGTCTGTATTATTGCAGGGTCTGTACAACATACAGTGCCCTGAGATGACTGTTGTTATTTGATGCAATATAAATAAAATTGAATGAATTAATCATATCGGCTGCTCCAAAAAAAGAGGAAACAAGCAATCACTAAAAATGTATGTAGTGGGTATTATAAATGATGTACAATGGAAGAAATTAGGAAAAGTTTTGACAAAAGACTATTCAAAACATTTAGTGGTATAAAAATAGGAAGTAACTGGCAGTCCCAGACCAGTAGCCTGTGTGCCAGCCACTGCCATAAATATTTAGTTCCAAGTGAAAAGAGCAGAGAGCATTTCAGAAGAAAGAACTTCCTTTCTGCAAATCTGACTGCCACGCAAAGATACACATGATAGTTTTGTAAGCAGAGACAAGTAGAGACAAGTAGAGCTAAAGCTTTACCACTGGGACTTACCTCGTGATTTTACGCTTTTGAAACCTTGTGATGAACCTTCTGTGCATTAAAATCCTGGTGTTTTTAAACCTCATATGACAAATGAGAGGTTGAACTGAAACTTAGGGATAATCACACTAATTTGTGCTCCTGTGTGAACAATGACCTGGTAATACCTGGTTTGTTTATGAGGATTGTAATGCATGTGGGACACAACAAGTAACTGCTTCTGGAAGCAGAACATCTCCAAGGAAGGTCTATCATAGCGACCCAGCCTGCAAGCATCCCTCGCCAAATGGACCGGAGCTCGTCATCAGGACCACCTGAGTTAGTGGGTGGAGGCTCCAGATTCACTGTGGGCTCTGAGCCAAGCAGGTGTTTCTCCAGCTTCCCCCAGCACTTCAGAGTTATTAGTTAGTGAATGGACCCCATATGCCGTGGGAGTGTCTGTTCGGGTGTGGTCCAGGTTCCTGTTGCCTGTCCCCTAGGGTGGAGTTGGCCAGCTCATCACCTGCTTCCAATTTCCGGGCCTCTATCTGGAGGGTTTTTAGGCCAGCGCTGCCTGCTACTCCTTGCCAGTTCGTCCTGCTACCACTAGTGGTAAACTAGGCCTCCACTGTGTTTGGACTCTGTTTGCCTAGATCGTGGGTAAATGTGTTCTCCGTCTCCTGTGTTCTCTAGATACATCTCCCGTCGTGCTCATCAGCAGCGCTGGCTCTGTTTCCACTCCATTCTCCAGTCTGCCTAGAACCCTAAGACTACACACTCACCTTCGCCTCGGCCTGCCCTCCAGCCCGTCCTTCAACAGTGGATCTCTCTCCCCTGGACACCCTGGAACCTGGACCAGCTTCCCCACATTCTCAGCCATCCCTGGGACGCTCCCACGGCAACCCCTCCCCTGCCTAATAGTTGGTGTCTTCAAGTAAGCACAAGACTCTCCACTAGTACCACTCACCTCAGCCCTTTAATTGTTAACCAGATCAGTAAAACCTCTCTCCTGTGTTTGCAGAAGTTCCCGCCCTTGTTCTCCTTGTGTCCCACGTCCGTTTCCTCGTCCTCTGGTCTCCCTCAGTTCCTGCAAATAGTTTCTGTTAGACCCAGCCTTGTTTAAGTACCTTTTTTCCTTCCAAATAAATTGTACATAGTTCGAGCAATTGAGTCTGGTCTTGAGTCCACAGCATCCTTGTTTGTGACACCCAGTGACAGTGGCGGAGAATGGAAGCAGCTCCTGCCTCAGATGTTTGCTTCTAGGCCACTGATCCTTATAGTGAGAGAGTCATCACAATAAATGGACCCTCTGCAGTTACAGTGGGACCAAACCACAGAAACATGGTATAGTCCAGATTAAAGGACCATCCCATAGTCTCACAGATGAGGGTAGGAGGCACAAGTCAAAGAAAATAGTCTAGAGGACGAGCGAGTGGTGGCATTGATCCAAAATCTAAGAGCTGAGTTTGTTTTAGCAAACCTGCTACTAGCAAGACAGAGTGAGTTTAGTCTGTGCTGACAGTGCACACAACTGCCACCTTTACAATCCACAGAAAGGTCAGGCAAAAACCACCAAGAGTCAAATAATGGGAAGTAAGTAGTTTCAAAACTATGAAGTAAGTGTAGTGAAGTGTTGCACGGCTGTGATAATACTATGACATCATAACCAGACCTTATATACACCTATATATACATTAAATCACTGCAGAGACATGAGAGATACCAAGGGAACTGAGAAAAATCATTCGTTCACACTAACTGTTATGAAACTGTCAAAATATCTACTATAGTCAGTGTAATATAATAACAATGAAAGACACTTATTTATGATGTTGTTTTCACATTGTTTCCATGCAGTCTAAAGTAAGTCTTTCCTTTTTGGTCAGAGTAAAGACTCACAACGCTACTCATCATAGATGACACCAGCAACATTTAAGCATCTCTTTCTCGCTCTTTCACACACATACATGCAGATATCCACAGATACTTGTAATTTCATTGCCTTAGGACGGATTATAAATGCATGGCTAAACTATGCACTCTGACCCTCAACACCATCTCCCCTCCATGTTTTCGTATTGGTGTGTTTTCACTTACACAACCCTGAATACAAAATTACAAATGTCTGACAGAGAAGATCCGGCCTCGCAAGGCCATGTACATGTTTTTAATGAAGGACAGGGTTGCGAGGATTAAAGACAGACAAAATTACAAAGATAACATTGGTGCAGAAGGAAAGAACAAAGTAAGGAGAGACAGACCCAGTACATCCCACCACTACTCTCTCCTCACCACTTTTATTCTATTTTGTCAGCTACTCACATTTTAGCTTTAGGTGATTTTAACAACATTCATTAAAACTTCAGAAAAAAAATAAGCTTAAGCTGATATCATCGTTATCATCTAAAAAGTCACTTTAATGTGGCTGATCGCATGATGAATATGATAGAGTGACAACAGTAATATGATCGTAAAATGTTAGAATTCATTCATTATTCACATTGATTGAATCTGATAGCGATCAAAAACTTAAATATCAGTGCACCAGTGTCTGTCCACATAATATTTTGTTGCCGCTATTCTGTCAGGTTATAATTTTATGAATTATTTTGACTTTTAAAACTCTATGTCAAAATATAGAAACACACCAGGAACAGTGAAGCTGCATGTGAAGCACATCTCCAGTCTGATTTATAGAACAAGAGGTCCTGTCACCACCTTGAATCACAATGGTCAAGTTGGAGTCTAAGAGAAACACAGCGGACGACAGCGGACTTATTTCACAACAGGAAGTACGTGTCCCTAAAATCCTCCTAATGAGGTCATGTGAGGAATGATTTCTTGGCACATTTAAGGTTAATTAGGGTTTGACTACTATGGCATATCTGTGGATTGTCACTGATCACAAGGATCACTTTAATTCTGAAAGCAGAAATTGCCTCAAAATGACTTTATGAATATCACGTTGTCACGTGTATTTCACTGGCAAACACATGGATACGTCGTACTGAGCAGGGATAACTCAGCAGGTAGAGTGTTGACACCATGATCGCAAGGTCGAGGGTTCGAATCCACCTAACGGCTACCCTGAAGTACCCCTCAGCAAGGTACCGTCCCTACACACTGCTCCCCAGGTTCCCAGTAACTGCCCTCTGCTTCACAGAATGAATAGGTTAAATGCAGAGAGGAATTTCCCAACGGTGATCGACAAAGTATACATTATTTTCGTGGCCACAATTTTAGATTCAAAAAGAGAAACAGAGCAGCCAGCTGATCTGTCAGCATGCTTGTGTGTCTGTATGAGCGCTTCTATCCGTCTGGACTCTGACAGCAGGGTATCAGAGCTCACCGACTGCTGCCCCGTACTGATGCTTGACGAATGAACACACACACGCACACAGAATTTTGCCAAGTGTTCACAAAGGTGATTTTTCACCTTATAATTTCTCTTTCTTTGCTCCCTTGTGTGTGTGTGTGTGTGTGTGTGTGTGTGTGTGTGTGTGTGTGTGTGTGTGTGTGTGTGTGTGTGTGTGTGTGTGTGTGTGTGTGTGTGTGCTCGTGTGTGTGTGCGTGTGTGTGTGTGTGTGTGCTCGTGTGTGTGTGTGTGTGTGTGTGCTCGTGTGTGTGTGTGTGTGTACAGCTGTGCACCGCTGATCTTCCTCTCTTGTGGACAGCTCACACTGAGCAGGTGTGCACAAGCTCTCCTCTATATGTCCTACATACACGCCCACATCCACACACACACAGAGCTGACCGAAGAAAAGGCTTAGAGGAAGAGAAATGAGTTATTATCCTTCTTTCAGCTGCTCTCTTTATGGGTCTCCACAGCGGATCATTTGCCTCCCTCTCATCATTTCCATAACATCCTAACACCAAACCTCTGCATGTCCTCCGTCACTTTATCCATTAACCTCTCATTTATTTTCCTTCTCTCCTCTTTTCCTCCCAACTCCATCTTCACGATCCTTTGTCCAATATATACTCTAGATCTCCTCTCCACATGTCCAAACCATCTCAGCCTCGCTTTCTAAAGGCTGGTTTGTCTCCAAAAACTCAACCTGAGCTGTCCCTCTGATGTGCTCCAGGATTTCTAAAACTGTCCATCTTTAACTCTGTCACCTCCAGATCACCATCCTGTATCCAAACTGTCTTTGTAAGTCTTCCCTTTCACTCTTGCTGCTATCCTATCACAAATCAACCTTGACTCTCAACTCCAGCCACTCCACTGTTGTGCACTGTCTTTAGATGTTTGACCTCAGGTATTTAAACTCATCTGTCTTCACTGTCTCTACTCCTTGCATCTTCACCTTTCAGCCTGTCTCTCTCTGTTGTTCACACACATGTATTTTGTCTTGCTTCTACGAACATTCAGTCCTCTTCTTTCCAGTGAATATCTCCACCTGCTCCATACTCTTACCATCAGTGTTGGTCAAGTTACTTGAAAAAAGTAATCAGTAACTAATTACTGATTACTTCCCCAAAAAAGTAATCCCGTTACTTTACTGATTACTTATTTTCAAAAGTAATTAATTACTTAGTTACTTAGTTACTTTTTAAAAACACGATTTACAACCTGAAGAGGTGATAAAGTGATAGATCTTTCAGTCCAATTCTACTTTTTCTGCATAATCCATCATACAAAATGTAATCAAATGGAAAAGTCTCTTTTTAAAGATAAGATAAGATAAGATAACCTTTATTAGTCCCACACGTGGGAAATTTGTTTTGTCACAGCAGGAAGTGGACAGTGCAAAAGTTATGAGGCAAAAATTAGAATACAATAAGAATAAATACAGTACACAACTGTACAGAATAGAATAAAATAAAATACTATATACAGTAGAATAAAATAAAATAAATATACAATAAGATAAAAATAGAATACAAATACAAATACTATATACAACTGAGTAAAAATACAACGATGACAGAAAGGATTATTGCACTTAGTATTATTGCATATGTATGGATGTGTGTGCTTGATCAGTTAAAGTCTTTATTGTGGAGTCTGACAGCAGTGGGGAGGAAAGACCTGCGAAATCTCTCCGTCCCACACCGTGGGTGCCGCAGTCTCCCACTGAAGGAGCTGCTCAGTGCTGTCACAGTCTGCTGCATGGGGTGGGAGATGTTGTCCATCAGGGATGACAGCTTAGCCGCCGTTCTCCTGTCACTCACCACCTCCACTGGGTCCAGAGGGCATCCTAGAACAGAGCTGGCCCTTCGGATCACCCTGTTCAGTCTCTTCCTGTCCCCAGCAGAGATGCTGCCGCCCCAGCAGACCACGCCATAAAAGATAGCAGAAGCCACAACAGAGTCATAGAAGGTCTTCAGGAGTGGGCCCTCCACTCCAAACGACCTGAGTCTCCGCAGCAGGTACAGCCTGCTCTGCCCTTTCCTGTAGAGGGCGTCTGAGTTATAAAACTTGTTTTATTAGTTTTAATCTTTTAACTTTATGCATCAAGCAAAAATTTAATTATATGCAACATTCTCTGACTGGAAGAAATTAGTTTAACATTTAAACCTATTTTCTGCACATTCAAGCACATAAAATAAAATATTTTTTGTGTTTACACTCAGTCTTTCAAATAGATGCAAGTAAAACACAGCAGAAAATAAATAAAGTCAAAGACTCAGCGGTCCTGTTGCTCTATTTTCACCTGTAAAGCAGGAGTGGGGTAGGCGGAGGTTTACCCTGGTGCAGGTGTGCCGCGGTCAGTGGAAGAATCCGTGAGTTTCTCTGTGAGTTTCCCATTACGTCGTAGCTACTCGGTGCTTGTTTGGAAGTTTAGGGTTTTTTTCGCTGTAAAAAGAAGTTTTCTTCCCACGCACAGCGGACGCTAATGTTTTTGTCACTTTTTATGGAATCAAACTCAAAGTAAGGTCAGTACTTCCACGCTTTAAACGCTGCACGCTCATACTCTCTCTGCACTCGATATGTGATCCATTGTTGATCTGCACACAGCTGTTGTCACGAACGTCGCACTCGCTTACGTCACTGTCGTGAGACATTCTCGCAAAAAAACACAGTTTTAGTAACGCAGTAACGCAGCGTTCCTACGGGAAAGTAACGGTAATCTAATTACCGTTTTTGCAATAGTAATCCCTTACTTTACTCGTTACTTGAAAAAAGTAATCGGATTAAAGTAACGCGTTACAAGTAACACGTTACTGCCCATCTCTGCTTACCATAGATCACAATATTGTTAGCAAACATCATAGTCCACAGACACTCTGGCCTAAAAAGCTAAAACAGCAAACAATTACAGAGCAGGTAAACAGGTTCCACAAGCAAATGTGAACACAAAGCCTCGGTCCTGCTTACAGAATCTCACAGATTCAGAAAAACTCCAGATTTCGTCACTCTACAACCAAAATTCACTGAACCAGCAGCAAAGGAAGACGAAAGCTACACTTCACATTTGAAAAACATTGTAATGAATTCCCCATTATTGTGCTTCGAGACTAGTTTCCCATCAAAAATCTCTGTTTTCTGCCTTATTCGCTTACTTATTACGCACTAGTCTACCATTGTGTAGTGTTGTTGGCTGCTGTTTTTTTTCTCCCACAAACGACATCAGACAGAAAAACCTCATTTCTGCCGTTCAGTACCAAAGAAATTTCAGCTTTCATAAATTACGCCCAAACGCTAATAAAACGTCTGTAACTACAGTTAAAACAACAACAACAGAACAATGGACAGTGAGGGCAATGAGCTTCTTCTGTAATTTTACACATTTATTTCTTACAGTTTAAAAAAGTCGTGCTGACGGATTTCTCTCTTTGTCACAGCAGCTTTGTCTTTATCATGTAGAAAACAGTTAAACATGTGACTTTTTTTACAGTGATAGAAAGGGAAAGTGGGATTTTCAGGTAACAACACCAAAACTATTAATTTTATCTGACGAAAAGAAAATCATGGGTAAAATGTCTCAGAACAACCAAAAACTCATCAGACCTGCTGCAGCAGCAGATGGACTCTAGTCCATGTTCAGATGAGCTGTCAGTGGGAACAGAAAATACTGAAGCTGTTTTTAGTTATCAGACAATGAGGAGCTGGTTGGTGCAGAACAGTGCAGCAAGGAGGAACCTGTAGCAGCAGACACACACACACACACACACACACACACACACACACACACACACACACACACACCCTCTCTGTGTCTCACACACACACACACACACACCCTCTCTGTGTCTCACACACACACACACACACCCTCTCTGTCTCTCTCACACACACACACACCCTCTCTGTGTCTCACACACACACACACACACCCTCTCTGTCTCTCTCTCTCACACACACACACACACACACCCTCTCTGTCTCTCTCTCTCACACACACACACACACACACCCTCTCTGTCTCTCACACACACACACACCCTCTCTTTGTTTCACACACACACACACACACACACACACACACACACACACACACACACACACACACACACCCTCTCTGTGTCTCACACACACACACACACACACCCTCTCTGTGTCTCACACACACACACACACACCCTCTCTGTCTCTCTCACACACACACACACCCTCTCTGTGTCTCACACACACACACACACACCCTCTCTGTCTCTCTCTCTCACACACACACACACACACACCCTCTCTGTCTCTCACACACACACACACCCTCTCTTTGTTTCACACACACACACACACACACACACACACACACACACACACACACCCTCTCTGTGTCTCTCACACACACACACACACACACACGCCCTCTCTGTGTTTCACACACACACACACACACACACACACACACACATACACACACACCCTCTCTGTGTCTCTCACACACACACACACACACACACACACGCCCTCTCTGTGTTTCACACACACACACACACACACACACACACACACACCCTCTCTGTGTCTCTCACACACACACACACACACACACGCCCTCTCTGTGTTTCACACACACACACACACACACAGACACACACACACACACAGACACACACACACACACACACACAGACACACCCTCTCTGTGTCTCACACACACACACACACACACAGACACACACACACACACACACACACACACACACCCTCTCTGTGTTTCACACACACACACACACACCCTCTCCGTGTCTCACACACACACACACACACCCTCTCTGTGTCTCACACACACACACACACACAGACACACACACACACACCCTCTCTGTGTCTCACACACACACACACACACACACACACACACACACCCTCTCTGTGTCTCACACACACACACACACACACACACACACACGCCCTCTCTGTGTCTCACACACACACACACACACACACACACCCTCTCTGTGTCTCACACACACACACACACACACACACACACACACACACACCCTCTCTGTGTTTCACACACACACACACACACCCTCTCCGTGTCTCACACACACACACACACACCCTCTCTGTGTCTCTCACACACACACACACACACACACACACACACAGACACACACACACACACCCTCTCTGTGTCTCACACACACACACACACACACACACACACACACACACACACACACCCTCTCTGTGTCTCTCACACACACACACACACACACACACACACACACACACACACACACACAGACACACACACACACACCCTCTCTGTGTCTCACACACACACACACACACGCACACACACACACACACACCCTCTCTGTGTCTCACACACACACACACACACGCACCCTCTCTGTGTCTCACACCCTCTCTGTGTCTCACACACACAGACATACACACACACACACACACAGACACACACACACACAGACACACACACACACACCCTCTCTGTGTCTCTCACACAGACACACACACACTCTCTCTCTGTCTCTCACACACACACACTCTGTATCTTACACACACAAACACACACACTCACACACACACACACTCTGTGTCTCACACACACACAGACACACACACAGACACACACACGCTGACGCCAGTCTCTCCGGTGAGGGCAGAGTCAAGTGTTCAGTTGATGTTTTTCTCTCTTCATGAATATTAATGTACTGCTCTCCATCAAAACACAACCGGTTGTCATTTACACAGAGACCAGCGCACAATCTCACACGTACATACACAATGAAATGTGTGTGCGACTGCAGGAAACCATATGAATGCACACACACGACAAATGCATGAACCGTAGCTTTAGATAGATTTAGCAGTGTGAAAGTGAACAATTTTACATGTGCGCACACACACAGACACACAAACAAAGTGTGGGGTTAGCGAGAGTGTGGGGTAAACTGTAAATATGGGATATATGGCTATATGGAAATATGGACATGTAATAAACAATAAAATAAAATAAACCCAGGGGCAACACAAAGTCGTGGAAAAGCAATCTGAAAGAAAGATTATTTATTAGAGGTGGAGGGGAGGTAAACTGGTGCACGTCTGAGGAGTGCTGCAGCTAGATTTGTAGTCAATTAAGGTGGATTTACTAGGCCCATGATGAGATCCTCACTGACGCTGTGTTTTCATATTGGACCAGGGGTACAGGTAAGCCCTGATGCTTTCTTCCTTTCAAGCTCCCAACCTTTTTTCTGTCTCCCTTATTTTCTCAGCTATGATGTGTACAAGAGGCTGGGCTGTGCGACCACCAGTCGAGCAGTAAGAGCCACCTTTAATAAAGACTGAACTTCTTCCACTGCTTACCAAAAGGAGCTGTACAAACGGTATATATGATGTGCACAGAGTACTTATTTATCATTTAAAGTGAGACAAGTCATTGCAATTAAAAAGTTTAATACTGAAACTGTAGTGAAGTATATGCTGCTGAGCTGCAAAGAAAATATGGCACCGTCATATCTCCTGATTATATTTTCTGACTTTATTCTGATGCAGTCTCAGTATTTCTTACTGAGTATTTCTTCTTCTTATATTTCAAGGTAATTATTTATGTGGCAGTTACAGAATAAAATCTAATGATGAAAGTGAAAAAGCTTGATGGCATAACACAGAACAGGAATATGTGCTTTGAATGGTCTCAACTTTACAGCTATAGATGAAAAAGGTTTTTTTTTCTGCTGTAGAGCCAGAAACCAGTTCTCTTAGAAAATACACGAACATGAGCTGGATGTGGGAAACCTGCGTCGACCTGCCAAAGTGATAAGCACACTTTGATTTCTTTTTACTGGTTCCTGATATGAGTAAATGTAAACAGAGATGATCAAACCCCCACAAATGAAAATTAAGAGAATAGAGTGTATGTTTGACTGTGGGTCATTAGCTGTCACAGGCAGACACTGTGGTCAGTTATTTGTCCCATACAGCAAAAATCTTGTCCTCAGAGCAGTCAGCTACTACAAAGAAAGTAGCTGACTGCTCTGCTTTGCTTTGCTGTGTGTGTGTGTGTGTGTGTGTGTGTGTGTGTGTGTGTGTGTGTGTGTGTGTGTGTGTGTGTGTGTGTGTGTGTGTGTGTGTGTGTGTGTGTGTGTGTGTGTGTGTTAAGTCATTCAGTGTCATTTTTTTTTTTTTTGTCTCATAAAAAACACTGAATGTGTCATGGTCCTGGGCCGTGTTGGCCCAGTATTCTTAGTTCTCTTGTATTTTTGTATTTAGTTCCCTGTTTAGGTTCTGTTTCCTGAGTTGCCCTGTTATGTTGTTCCCTGTGTGCTTTCCCTTTGTGACTCTCACCCCCTGTGTGCCCCTCTATGTATTCATGAGCCCTTGTCCCCTTTCGTGTTTTATTCCATGTTTTCCCCAGCCTGTTATGTCTGTGTTCTCACCGTGCTCTCTCCTCCTGTCTGAACCTCTGTGTACTTCCTGTTTTACTTTGACAGTCTCTCGTCAGTATGCGTCATGTTGTGTTCACTCCTGCCCTGTCTCGTTATGATTATCTGTGTCAGCTGTGTTCCCCGTGTGCTCCCACTTCCCTCGTTAACCCTCTGTGTATTTATGTCTGCGTCTCCCTCAGTTCTGTGTCGTAGTCTCCCTCATAGCTGCGTGGATTTCCCTGTGTCTCTCTGCAAGTGTTAGTTATTGTTCCCGGTTTAAGTTTTGTATTTCTTGTGATCTGCCTTCCAGCATTAAAGCTGTGATTTTGAGTTTATCCCCTGAGTCCGTGAGTTTGCATTTTGGGTCCTCATCCTGCCTGCCACACAGCTATCATGACAGAATGTCTGTCAGTGGGGGTTGGGAAGCGCATCTGTAACCAGAAGGTTGCCGGTTCGATCCCCAGGCTCTCTGTCCTGGTCGTTGTGTCCTTGGGCAAGACACTTCACTCTACCTCCTACTGGTGACAGCCTCGCCTCTGTCAGTCTGCCCCAGGGCAGCTGTGGCTACAACTGTAGCTGCCTCCACCAGTGTATGAATGTGAGAGTGAATGAATAGTGGCATTGTAAAGCGCTTTGAGGGCCTTGAAAAGCGCTATATAAATGCAACCCATTATTATTATTATACGTTTTTTGTTGTCACTTTTATCATTTCTGAGGACTTCCTGTTCTTACCACATCAACATAAAACAGTCTTATGGAAAGCCATGATGCGATTTGATTGGTTAGATACATACTTGCAGGATGAGTGACTTTTTAAATCATCAAACTTCATTTTTTTTTGTCATTTCTGCAGATTGCTGCTTGGTGAAGTGCTTTTTTTTTTTGCTTTTTTTTTTTTTTTAACTTTTAATTGCTAAGCAGGAACACAGCAGTCACCAGCATATACATATGCAGGACAAAGATGCATCTACATGTATAGCAGGACCTGGGAGGTAGAAAGAAAAACCCAACAGCAATAGTAATAGACAATGAAAAAGGTTAACAATTGTCCCTTTGTTTCCAGGCTAAATCCCGTAAGTCCGATTTCAACCTCTGAGCAGAAGGAGTGTCCAGATGGGCCAAAAAAGGGTCCCATGTGCGATAGAAAAGGAAAGGTTTGTCCTTAAGTGCTGTAGAGAAGGCTTCCATTGGCACAATACATATCACAGACTGTAGCCACTGGTTGACAGATGGAGCCTTATCAGAAATCCACAGTACCATAATGCACTTTCGAGCGTAGCAGTATGTGAAGGAGATCTTTGCTGCGAAAGCCGGCAGGTAGCTCATCACTTAGTCCTAACAAGCAAGTCCTTGGACCCAGATGCAGTCGGCAATTAAATATAATACATAGCTTATCCATGAGTGATCTCCAAAACTGTAGAATAACAGGGCAGCTCCACAGACAATGAAAAAAGGAACCAACAGCAGACTGACATTTGTTACAAAGATTAGGCAAAGCTGGAAACATCATGTGTCTCTTCTCAGGTGTAATATAAAGCCTATTTATAAGTTTAAACTGCCTTTCCCAAATATAATTAGATGCCAAGGCTTTAAAAGGACGACAACACAACTCATCCCAAGCTTCAGCATCTACAGCGCCTACGTCTGATTCCCATTGTGTCATGGTCCTGAGTCTGAGGACTCAGTGTTTTGTGTTTCCTTATGCTTTTGTTCATTCCGAGTGTGTATTCTGTTGTGATTTTGCCATTTGTTAGGTTTCTGTTCTTTGCCTGCCTGCTCCCACTTCTCTGTGTTCCCTCTGTCTGTCCATGGTGTTATTGTGTCTGCTCATGAGTCTGCCTGTCAAGTTCAGTGTCCTGTCTGGTTTTCTGTGTCTGTTAGTTTCCTGTTTTATTCTGAAAGTTCTTGTCTCATGTCAGTGTGTTCAGTTTTACCTCTCCCCTGTCTCGTTAGCCTAATTGCTCCCAGCTGTGTCTCCCTCCTGTGGCCCATTCCCTGATTACTCCCCGTGTATTTAAGCCCTGTGTTTTCCTGTGCTCTCTGTCGCGTCGTCTGTTTAATTCCATGTAGTCAGCATTATTCCATGTTTCTTAGTGTCACTCTGCTCCTCGTTTCATGTCCTCCCTTTTGCATTAGTTTTCCCAGTTTAGGTTTATGTTCGGTTCTGCTCACACCTTGGTTTTGTGCACTGTAAATAAACCCAGTTGCACCTCCGCCATTGTCTGCTATTGGATCCTCCTTTCTCACCCTCCACACGACTGCCGCCCCAGCCGTGACACATTGGCCCTTGATTTTGTTAGAGTTATCCATTCTAAAATCAGAGAGAATGTTATAAATCTTTTTAGTGATACATTTTAGTTGGGTAGTTTTTACCATGAGTGATTCTATAAGAGAAAGACCAAACCCTCCATTAAAATCCTTCAATTTAGAAGTAATATAGTGCTTTACCTGGAAGTACTTCAAAAAATCCTTATTGGTCAGACCAAACTTGCTTTTATGTTGATTAAAAGTAAGAAGAGAGTTCTCATGTACAAGATCACCCACTGTATTAATCTCTTTTTGAGACCAGTCCGCAAAACCAGCCTGAAGACCAGGTAAGAAGTCAGGGTTTTCATGAATAGGAGTAAGAAGGGAGAAACAATTATAATATCCTTCCAGGCGCCTGACTTTGTGCCAAATAGTGAGCATATTCTTTAACACCATATTATCTTGTGTTAGAACTGTGGCTTTACCTGAGGAAATATATAGCAGGTTCCTCAACGGATACCCTTTAAAGAAGTGGACTCAGCGCTCAGGTAAATGTAATCCAGATCGTCCAGAAACCATTCTGTAAGAAATTTAAACTGTGCAGCCAAGAGGTATTGTGGGAAGGAGGGAGCGGCAAGACCGCCTTTCTGAACAGGCAAACACAGAAAACTGTATCTCAGCCTAGGTCTTTTCTTACGCCATATAAAGGAGATAATTGAACCATTTAATTTTGACAAAACTTTTTTGGACAGAGCAAGCGGTAACATCTGGAATAAATACAAGAGGCGAGGGAGGATATTCATCTTGACCAGACGAATACGATCTAAGAGAGACAGAGGGGGGCTGCACCACCTATCCAAATCGCGATTGATGGTCTGAATTAAAGGGGTGTAGTTTCTTTTAGATTCGGTGAAATCTTCACTCCTAAATAAGTGAAGCCAGAGTGAGACCAACGAAAAGGCTGAGAAATGTTTGGATCAACCTCATTTATAACAGAGAGGGGCATAGCCTCACTCTTAGAAAAATTGATCTTGTAGCCTGAGAAGGAGCCGTATTGGGAAATTAACGAAACTAGTCTAGGAATTGAGTGAGCAGGAGAATTTAGAAAAATTAAAACGTCATCTGCATAAAGTGAAATCTTATGCAGATGCTATCCAAGAAATGCTATTTCTTGGATAGCAATTAAGGTCTGGCTCCAAAGGTGAGTCAGTCCTCACAGACTTCTGGCAATGCCCAGAATGCCAAAACCAAGAAAAAATAATATTCTGCAAGACAGTGGATGACATTGTTGAGAATAGATTCCTTCATGTACATCAAAGCAGTTAATGAGTGTAAGAATACAAAATAGAAAAAAAGGCCTGGGATGGGAATAAAGAACTGAGGTACAGGGCAGGAGGACAATCAACCCCCACCCCCAGGACAGTAGCAAGAGTTACTGAGGGTGAGGAGCAGACAAAAGGCAAAAGGGCACTACCATAAAAGGAGATGTGGGTCAGGGTGTCAGCACCCTTGGAGGACATAGAAAATAATCTTTTTAACTGAGAAGCATCAGAAACTGACAATAAAGGTTTAAGGTTAGAGTTTGGGGTTGGGGCTGACACCTCAGGCCTCAGAGAGTTGATTCTGAACTGTGTGCTGTGTATCTGCAAAGTAGCTCAGCCACTGTGGTCGTCTAAGGAGCTTGGAAAGAAAAGCATCTGGACCTCTTTAAGTTGCTTGAAGACGTTTCACCTCTCATCTGAGAAGCTTCTTCAGTTCTAAGGTCAAATGGTGGAGAGTCCCAGATTTAAATCCAGTGGGAGTTTCCCCCCACAGAGGGACAAAGGACCCCCTGATGATCCTCTACCTAATCCCCTGAGCCAAGGTGTGAAAATGGGTGTGGGTCACAATCAGCCAGGGTTTCGGGTGAGCTCATTGTGAAACCCAGCCCCACCCTGTCATGTGATTTCCTGAGGTCAGATGGCCCAGGATGTGAGTGGGCGTTAAGGCGTCTGGGAAGGATCTCAAAACTGGATTATAGATGGCAGAGAGTTGGTGTCGTATACCACCGCCTCTGTTCAAATCTTTTGTCCCTCTTTGGGGCTCCTTAGACTACGATGACCTAGATGACAGAAGCTCCACAGACAACCACTGTGGTTGAACTACTAAAATGTTCCAACTCTAACCCTACCTTCATCAACTGCCACTTGATACTAGCTTAAAATGTGTGGACAGGACATGCAGTAACATACAGGGTGCTACATACAGTGTGACACGTTATGTACTGCAGCTTGTTAAACGATATACAACTTCCACTTTAAATATAATTCGGTATTTTAGATATCTCTGTAAACAACAACGTAGTCATTACTAGAGAACACGATGAACAAATTCCCATGCTTCCAGAGGTGATGATGAAATAGGATATATGAACACTTTGGCACTCCACTCCACTTTGGCCCAAACAGTGAGTGCCAGATCGTTCCACAGAGATTGGTGTGTGTTGTTATTTAGACTAAATGACTGAGCCGATAGTCAAAAAAGACTATGCTGAGTGTGGGTTTCAAGATAAATGGATAAAGTCATCCAAGATCATGCTGTAATTTGACGCATAACCTGCAGGAGCAATGGCAAGACATGTCATAAAGGGATGAAGGGGATTTGAATAATTACACTTACTGCTGAGTGCTGCGTTAGTTAAATCCCACATCAAGAATTGCCAAGTTAAAACCAAAAAGTCGTATGAAAACTCTATTAGTGTGACATACAAGTCTTATTCTTACAGATGGCCTGCATCATGTTGGCACAAGGGCTGAGTGACAGTGCATATACTGAACACCCACTGCTGAGTCTGGAAAGGCACTCGGGTCTCTGTAGTAATCTGATGCAAAGACTGCACTGCTGAACATACTATCCTGCAGTATAGACAAAATGTTCATGTATTGCTGAGTGTGGCTTCAGCACGTTAAGAGAAAGCAAATAAAAGACAAAAATTGCTGAATAGACAAATCTGTGCAGTTGCTCTGGGTTTGAAGAGACACAGTCCTCTGGTGTGATCTGATAAACAGACGGCTACGTAGCCTGCCAATGTCTACCTGACAAAGAGACAACTGATGCTCTGCCAATGGGACATGTTTAACACGCACACTCTATAGAAGACAAGAAGCAATCATAAACTTGGAAACTCTAGAGCTGGAGGCCATCTGGAAAGACAACAGCATCAAGAAATTTTAGCAGCACATTCATTATTGATATGACTCCAACAATCTTCATTGTTAACCACGTTTATAGAAGCCGACATCTTTAAAATACATTTGGTATCAGTTGAAAAAAAGTACTTCTTTCCTGTTCGCGGTAAAATCAAGAGCCTTTATTTTTGGATTGAGCACTTCGGCTGCCAAAATACAGACGTGCATGAAGGTCATATTGGACACAAAAGTTACATGCATTATTTTTGTTTCAAGTAATCCTGATTCGTGCTGGCACCTTATTAAAAACACAGAGTACCAGCTTAAGCATTCATTTGTAGGTACTCTGAACTGAAAAGGTGTAGTTAAATATATCAGACACACCCTGAAAGGGTTATTTTGGTGAAGCAGTCATTCAGCATTTGGTTCATACAATGGAAATCAGATCTCTGTGACTAAGGCCTAGTGTTGAGAATGAAGCTGCTCTCTAACATGGGCTCTGTAAGCTCTCTCTATAAGGTTGTGACTGGTAGCTTTTATCAAATGGTACTAAATGAAGGATGGAACTAAACTGGGCTGAGTCAATGCACTTGAATATGTATGAAGACTTGGTGTGCTACTGTCACCTGCAGTAGTTAAGTAGGCTTTCCTTTAAAAGGTGAAGGTCTGACAAGATGTGCAGGACAAATGTTTGAGCTTCACTTTTTGCTGAGACTGCCATTGGAAGAGAGGGGTCCTTCTCTAACTCCAGTCCTGTCACATTTACCTTTGTCTTCTCTGTTCATTCAACATTGGGAACTGCCAAATATTTCCCATCTGCTGTAACTCTAACACAAAAACAGACAGTGCAGACGTAACCACCAGCACAGCTTAGCTGGGAAATGTGGTGAAATCTGTATTGCCTCGGTTTAATGCACGTAATGTTAAAATCGCTCTAGGTTCTTTGCTAGCTTTGCGTTAGCATGCTGTCTGTGCAGATGCTTGCAAAGAGCCAAAGTTGGGTTAGTAGTATAATAGTGACTGTGTCTGTCCTGGAAGCATTTTCCACTTCACCCTTGGGCTCTTGTCCTTTTGTGCAATAAAAATCAAAGCAGTGTCCAGATCGCCATTGCTGAACCCATTTTCTTCCTGCACACACAAACTGAAATCAGCTGATTGTAATGAAAGTGAAGAAAATAGAAGGTTGCTTTGATGTTTTCTTCTTTCTATCCACCTGCCAACTCAAGAACCTTTGTAATGAAAGTACTGATGTAATTGTAACTGTAAAGTAATTACTGAATTCAGTAAAATAACATCTTACATTACCGTGTAACTGAAAGATGTAATGCGATTACAGTAACATGTTACTTTGTGTTGCATTGGACCAACATTAAAAAAAACCAATGCAACAGTTTGAACGCCTACTACGATGCTTCTAAAGAAGTCTGGATCTTAAAGAAAAGTAAATGAAAGTTTGCCCCAGTTTCTTCAAACAGCAAGCATGAGATTGGATTAAGACATCGGAACCAGCTAATGCACGCTAGCAACTATTTCTAGAGCCAGATGTCATGCCGTTCCCAAACAATCAATAAGGACTATGCATGTAGAGTTATGATGAAACTAATCTATGTTGTTATTTCAGACACCGAATCATACAACAGGTGCACAAGGCTGTAGTGGAGCAGACAAAGTGCTGGAAACAGCAACATGACGTAATGGCTATAGAACAGGGGTGTCAAACTCAAATACACAGTGGGCCAAAATTCAAAACTGGAACAAAGTCGCGGGCTAACATTAATATTTATTGAAAAAAAAATCTTCCTCTAGATATGAGAATGAATCTGGACTCAAACACGTTTTGCTGAAAAACTGAATATGGAACAAGCAAAGCTTAATACTAAACAATATATATATTAACTGCATAATACCAGTAGGCCAGCTCTAATAGTAATTTGGTATGGCTTCGTAATTAGGCTGCGGGCCAGAGTTTGACACCTATGCTATAGAACAACAATGTGAAAAAAGTGAGTGTCCTGGAGAAGGATGAACAAGGGATATTGTTGGAGTCAAAATGTTCAATGTTGTCATTGTGTTACTTAAATTTTAAGTCTTGGTTCAAACTGTATGATCAAAGACATTCATTTTTCACCACAAAAATTCTGACAAAAATTTATTTAGAAGGAGATACAGTGACAAATTTAACACATTGTTTTACTACTTGTAAGTTGCACTTTAGGCAGCAGATTGTATACACTTATGACACACCCACCAAAAAGAAAAGTATATTTTAAGGCCTGCTACAAACCAATGCACATGTCTATACACTGTTTTAATCCAGGGACTGTAGTAGAAATGCTGCACATCAGTTATAACGTGCCCTGGTGTGTTGACTGGGAAAACTGTGACTTGGTATTATAATGACTGAAGATTCATGGTGGGTTAAATGAAAAACAAATATGGTGACACATTATGTTTAATCTTGTAAAAAAGTAAAGTAAAATTGTCATGGCCTGGGTCTAGGGACCCAGGGCTCAGGCATTTTCAGTGTATGTTTATGTTTATGTTTTCCGTGTGTTGTATTGGTTTGCTCTCCATCTCTCCATGTGTCTCTGTGTGAGCTTCCGGAGGTGTGGGTTCGCTGAGGAGACTGCGAACCCGGAAGTGGTCTACTCGAGAGACGGCCGCACCTGCCGCTCGTCGTCCTCTGCCAGCTGCAGCAGATTACGCTCGTCTAGGAACGGCATTTAGGACTGCAGCTGAGCTGAGGCCGACGCTGGATCCTTGAGTCAGAACTCGTCAGTACTGCCGTGAGCTTTTACGTAACCTCCGCGGAAACAGATCCCCTGCTAACCCTCTGCCTTTTGTGTTACCAGGAATCGGGAGCGGAGTACGCCTCTAAAGTCACGGTGTGGGAATTGGAGTTTTTTGGAGTCGCCACCTTTCACTTCTCACGGACATCTGCACTGTGTGGGATTCAGGGAGAATCACCACGGGACCACAGTGCTGGGATTTTGTATATAGTTGTGTGTTTTTCACCTCCTGTAAATAAATCCACTGTCCTTCACTTAGAGTCTCGCGTTTGGGCCCTGCTTTCACTGTCACTCCACGGTCTGCCATCGCAGCCCGTGACAGAAGGATCCAGCCACTATGGACCCAGCGGACTCACCGCGGAAGCGCAGCTCCCGTTTTGACGGGACCCGACTAGTGCTTGGAGGGCCTCCGTGCTGCCGTTCCTCGCTGGCAGCCTACCCTTCGGCCCACTCGTCTGCTTCCTCTCCGCGGACGCCTCGGTCTCGCAGAGAACGCCCTAGCCGGTCCCGGGAGGATTACTATGAGCCTGACAGCAATCAGCTTACGCCCGCTCAGGCATTCTATAAGATGCTAGGGATTATTCTCGTGCCACCCGACACACCCAGCGCTCCCACATCACTGCAGGAGCAGCCACATCAAATTCCGCCCTCGTCACATTCCGCCAGCTTCATGAACACTACAGCTCGTGTTTCTCCGGTTTGGGAAAATAGAAGTTTTCGTTTTAAGAGCGATTATTCTCCCATAGGTTCAGAAGACTGTGCGCCTGACGTTCTTTCAAATCCAGGAATCAAGACTGTTTCGTCTGGAACTCTTTATTCTGGGGCTATGTTTGTTCAGTCAGCTGATCAGCAGCCACCTTCAGTTCGGTTAGCCGATCAGCGGCCACCTTCAGCTCGGTTTACAGCGCCACGTCTGGACCCAGCGGTCTCTGAGGAGAGGCTCAGGGGGGAGGTTATGGACAAGGTTTACCGCATGTGTGAGTTGTGGTGGGAGAAGCCCACGGAGGGGTTGCGTCGCGCCGTGGAGAGGCGGCTGCAGGGGATGCTGTTTGAATTCCCCTGGTTGGTGGACTCCCTTAATTCAGTTGTCCTGGACTTCCTGCTTTCCACCCTCCACCTCCACTCTCCTCCTCAGGCTGCTCACCGGCCCGGACAGCTGGTGGATTCACAGCCTGAGACGCCGGCCCCGACGTCTACATGGAAACGACGTTCGCGCCGCCGGCGTTCCTCACCGCAGCCGCCCTCCCGGACATCTCAAGAACCGGCTGTGGTGAGTAATAAGGACACTTTTTCATTTCTCACCCCATCTTCTTTTTTGTTTTCAGTGGATGGTGACGCCGCTGACGCTGCTGCAAGCCGGCCTACAGTACGACTAGCGTCGCCTCATTCAGCAGTCTCCATGCCGCTGGCGGCTTCACCATCTGTGGATGTAGCGCCGTCGTCATCTCATCCGCATGTAGTCACCCCTCAGCCATCTTCTTCACCGGCTCTGCCTTCACCTTCCCCGCCTGCGTACACCGCATCACCATCTTCGGATCATCCATCTGTGACTGGAGCGCAGCCGGAGGTGCCCGCACGGCCAGCTGTGGGGCCCTGCGAGCGGGAGCCGGAGCCCAGCGAGCGGGAGCCGGAGCCCAGCGAGCGGGAGCCGGAGCCCAGCGAGCGGGAGCCGGAGCCCGCTCTGCCCGAGCCGGAGCTCAGCGAGCCGGAGGAGCTCGGCGTGCCCGAGCAGGAGCTCAGCGAGCGGGAGGAGCCCGCGTCGCCAGCTGTGGAGCTCAGCGAGCCGGAGGAGCTCGGCATGCCCGAGCAGGAGCTCAGCGAGCGGGAGGAGCCCGCGTCGCCAGCTGTGGAGCTCAGCGAGCCGGAGGAGCTCGGCATGCCCGAGCAGGAGCTCAGCGAGCGGGAGGAGCCCGCGTCGCCAGCTGTGGAGCTCAGCGAGCCGGAGGAGCTCAGCGAGCCAGAGGAGCTCAGCGAGCCGGAGGAGCTCAGCGAACCACCAGCAGAGGAGCTCGGCGAGCGGAAGGAACAACCGGCGCTGCCAGCCGAGGAGGGGCTCTCGCTGCCAGCCGAGGAGGGGCTGTCGCTGCCAGCCGAGGAGGGGCTCTCGCTGCCAGCCGAGGAGGGGCTCTCGCTGCCAGCCGAGGAGGGACCCGCTCAGGCGGAGGTCAGCGAACCGGAGGGACCTCCACGTCTAGCGCGGCCTCCACGCCATCCACGTCCAGTGCGTCCACGTCAGCGACCGGCTCGTCATAGACCATGTGCCACGCCTCGCTGTTGCTCACTGGAGCAGCGACGTTGCCATCGGACCCGTGGCAGGCCACCAGAACCGTTCCGCCGCCACCGGACCCGTGGCAGGCCGCCGGAGGAGCAGCGCCGCCGCCACCGGACCCGTGTCAGGCCACCAGAACCGTTCCGCCGCCACCGGACCCGTGGCAGGCCACCAGAACCGTTCCGCCGCCACCGGACCCGTGGCAGGCCGCCGGAGGAGCAGCGCCACCGGACCCGTGGCGGGCCACCGGAACCGTTCCGCCGCGGCTGCCGGAACCGTGGCCGCCCGCCGGAGCTGCTGCGTTTCCATCAAGGGGTTAGAGGTAGGCCACCTGAACTGTTTTGCCGCCACTGTCTAACCCGCGGCGGGTCCCGCTTGTTTTGCCATCCTGCGGGTCGGCCGCCGGAACTGTGTTTGCTGCCGCTGGACCGGGGGATTGGACTGTTGAACTGTGTTTTTCTGTTGTTGCTTTGTAGTGGCTGTTTAGCGGAGTGGTTTTGGGGCCCTCCGTCCTGGACCTCCCGCCGCCCGCCCTGGGTTGGTTGTACTGTTGTTTTTGGTTTGTGTTTTTGGGTCGTCGGGAGCCGACCCTTAGAGGGGGGGTACTGTCATGGCCTGGGTCTAGGGACCCAGGGCTCAGGCATTTTCGGTGTATGTTTATGTTTATGTTTTCCGTGTGTTGTATTGGTTTGCTCTCCATCTCTCCATGTGTCTCTGTGTGAGCTTCCGGAGGTGTGGGTTCGCTGAGGAGACTGCGAACCCGGAAGTGGTCTACTCGAGAGACGGCCGCACCTGCCGCTCGTCGTCCTCTGCCAGCTGCAGCAGATTACGCTCGTCTAGGAACGGCATTTAGGACTGCAGCTGAGCTGAGGCCGACGCTGGATCCTTGAGTCAGAACTCGTCAGTACTGCCGTGAGCTTTTACGTAACCTCCGCGGAAACAGATCCCCTGCTAACCCTCTGCCTTTTGTGTTACCAGGAATCGGGAGCGGAGTACGCCTCTAAAGTCACGGTGTGGGAATTGGAGTTTTTTGGAGTCGCCACCTTTCACTTCTCACGGACATCTGCACTGTGTGGGATTCAGGGAGAATCACCACGGGACCACAGTGCTGGGATTTTGTATATAGTTGTGTGTTTTTCACCTCCTGTAAATAAATCCACTGTCCTTCACTTAGAGTCTCGCGTTTGGGCCCTGCTTTCACTGTCACTCCACGGTCTGCCATCGCAGCCCGTGACAAAAATAAATGTATTTAGTATTTTTCATGGTATAGCTGTAGTGTTGAATTAGCTCAATCAGCACAAGCACATTAAGAATACATATTCACTCTAATAGTACTACAGTATTCATTTTTTTCCTCCTATAAATAATGACATTCACACCGTGTGTCTCTGTGTATCCCCCATTTATCCAGTGAACTAAACACTTAGCTGGCCAGTCTACAAAGCAGTCAGTCTCAATGTACTCCTGCTTTACCTCTGAGGATTTGCAGAGGAGGTCTCAATACATCTGTCCATATCCATTTATCCATCTGTCCATCTGTCCATCTGTCCCAGCGCATGTGCCTCGGTAACCTTACATCCCCTGTGTCCAATCAGCTCATCCAGCTCAGTCAAGACAGTTGAAGCAGCAGGTGCCAGATGCCTAACTATAATTGGCCAGTCAGGTTATTTATAAATACTATACATTGTTAGTCTTGGACATGAACCTTTCCTCACTCCACGCATGTACCTTTGGTGTTCATACATTATAGTTCCATTATATTTGTCTCTGCTTGTAGTTTATGTACCTTGATGGTGATGTATTAGTGATCTGTGTTGGGTGTAAACTTTAGTAACTGTGATGCTATAATCACATTACAGTTTTCAGTAACACCAGAATGTAACACATAAGCGAACTAATTTCAGTACAGTTATAATTATGTAGTTACTTGCATTACAAAGGTTCCTCAGTTTTTTGCAAACCGGGTGGATAGAATAAAGAAAAAAAAACATCAAACAAGCATTATTTTTACTTCCTGAGGAGTTTCAGCACAGTTAGCTGATTTCAGTTCATATGCAGGAAGAGGTAAATGGTGGAATGGCAATATGGACATTACTTTTACCTTTACTGCACACTGTAAAACCCAATAAGTTGATTTAACTCAAAACATTTGGTGAAACTGATTACGTAAAACATGAGTGGTCCCTTGGTTTATTAAAATAATCAAATTACAGCATTTACATTTATGTTAGACTACTTTTAATTAACTGCTTTAGCCCACTTACAATGAAAATTTAAAATAAAACCTTGTTCATGAACTGTGCAGTATGTTAACACTATTGTCATGATCCTGGGTCTTTTGACCCAGCGTTTTAAGTTTGAGTTTATTTTGTTCATTAGGTTATCTAAGTTCATTTGGTTATTAGACTCCTTGTGTTTTCTTCCCCTGTATTTAAGTTTCCCCTCACCCTTCGTGTTTCATGCTGCGTGTCTTCTGTTTTCAAGTTTGTATTATCATGTCTGTCTCATGTTTCCTGTTTTATTTTGAAGGAGTCGTGTGTTCTTTGTTCATTGTATTTAGTTTCACTTCCCTTGTCCCCTCATTAGGCTCATGTCAGTCAGCTGTTCCTCCTTGTGTTCCCACTTCCCCTAATCACCTCCTGTGTATTTAAGTCCTCTGTTTTCAGTGTGTGATTGTCAGATTGTCTGCTTTGTTTGCAAGCCAAGAAGTTGCGTCAAGGTTCCCCATGTCAAGTCCAATTTCCTGTTTCAGCCCTGCTGATTGTGACAGAACGACCTGACCAGAATGGACCCAGCGGACATCTGTGAGGATTTTTGGGAGTTCACCACTCGTGTGACCATTCTCCATGGACAGTGGAAAATCTATTCTGCGTGCAGACAGGAGAGTGAGAAGGAGTCAGTTAGAGTTCAGCTGCACCGATTGCATACCCGGCTTACATGGAGGGATTGTTGGAGGATTTGCACGGCTTCATCCGCACCGTGTTGCCAAAGCAGCAGCCCCCCAGCATGCAGACTGAATTACTCCAGCCCCTCTGTGACACAGCCCTCCCTATGCCAGTGTGGCGGGACGGGGTAGAAATAAAATAAATACTCTTCACAGTTTAAAAAAAAAACGACAACGCCACCCTGGGAATTCCACCCAGAGAATACTGGAAGTAACACTAAATCACCGAAAAGGCACCTAGGTTCGCTATACTCAGTCCAGAGACGAGGTTCAATGATAAACAAATTGACAATTTATTAATAATTATTTAAAACACCAAATAAAAACACAATCATAAATATTCACGTACAAATATGCTTAAAAAGGTATTCAGAGCTGAGGCTTACCAGTGGAGGGGCAGGGATGCCACACACAAACTAAAGAAAGAAAACGCACCAACACACAAGTGCAGCACACTATCACACTAATAAACTAAACAAGGCGGGTGTGTACACTCAAGGGATCCCACCACCAAGGCACCCTAGTCTCCTCCACGTCGGCACTCCGCATCTGAATAAAAGAAACAAAGAAAATTTTAATATATTACAACAAACTAATGTGTAGCGCCGGGGGATAACCCAACTGCAGGACCACACTGGTGATCTACAGCTAGAAAAAGGGCCTCCCACCAGTGGTGTAACAAAAATCCAAACTACAAATCAAAAAGCAATAAAACAACATACAATCTGGATAAAACTCTAAAATCTGGAGCAAACGGAATCGCCGTACTGCTCCAACTTGCCGTCACACGACGACAAGTTAACAGTCAATCAATATGCACGCCAGCTGACTCCGATAACCGGCATGCATATGGCCATTGTCCACGCCGACGTCCACTGTAAAAGCTGACAGCAGCAGGGAAAGAAATCTCACAACGGGAACAGACGGTAAAAGCACAGCAAGGCAAAACAGCAGCACTTCAGTTCGCGTAGCTTGGCGCAAAACTAAGGCCCACACTTCCTGCGAAACATAATAAATAATTACTATAAAAGAACAATAGAAGGCAGAGAGCGTAACAAAAGTTGATTACGTACCAAGTAAGCCGTGTCATAGAACGTAAGCAGAATAGCTCAGAGGAGGCTTCTATAGCTACGACCAGCCGCGATGGAGACTTCAGAGGAGTAACCTACAAATGATCTCTACCACACCAAGGGGGAAGTCAGGTGACCAAAAAGGAGATCACAGGCAAGCGACCCAGGGACACTCAAATGGCCACTATTTATACCAGCGCCCCCTAAGGTGCCAGGCTGAAAGTGGGTTGGACCGAGGGATAACATTCATGCTGCCACACCAGCTATAGGAGCTAAAGTTGGCGTGTTGAGTCTCCCGCCTGTCTCCATGTCCATGTCGCCACTGCAGCAGACAAGTGCTGCGTTTTCCTCACCGCAACCGGTGGCTGCTTCCAGCGCTACATTCATCTCAGCCGTAGCGGCGCCGGCCTCCACAACCACAGCTTCCAGGAGGAGGCGGCGTCCAGGTCGTCACCACGGCTCACAGCAACATGAGGTGGGTGATTATATTCTGAATCCACGCGTTTTTTCTAAGGACAATATTGGAACAAACACTACCTTAAAGGTTCATGGGCATGTTTATGAAATGACTAAGACTGAAAAATCACCAGCCAAGTCTTCCACGGAATATCTTATCCCTCTGCACAATTACCTAGGATCCCTGTGTATCATGCTATGAACTTTGCTTCCAAGAAGCCAAATTATAAGACTTTTTGCACTGGAAGTGCTAGCCATGAGGCTCAGCTAAGCCACTGTGGGACCGAGATCCAGGCCAGGTTGGAGCCAGGGGCTGAGTTGGAGTTTGTGCAGCCTTTTCCTGTGTCTGCTGGAGGGCCCGAGGAGCCCGTCCGGCACCATGCCACGTCTGCTGGAGGGCCCGAGGAGCCCGTCCGGCACCATGCCACGTCGGCTGGGGGGCCCGAGGAGCCCGTCCGGCACCATGCCACGTTGGCTGCCACGTCGGCTGGGGGGCCCGAGGAGCCCGTCCAGCCTCATGCCACGTCGGCTGCCACGTCAGCTGGAGGGCCCAAGGAGCCCGTCCAGCCACCTTCTGCTTCACCACCTGTGGCTGCAGCGCCGCCTCCTGCAGCGCCGCCACCTGTGGCTCCCGTGTGGCCAGCCATACCTGCTTCGCAGACATATTGCCGTACATTTTGGGAGGAACACCCTTCAACTGGTGCGGGAGTATGAAAGGGAATCAAGGAAACTAGCGGATTATAGGAACCATCTCCGTTTCAACAAAGCAGAGTTGTTCCTAAGAGCCTGCGCCTTGGATCCACTGTCAGAGGATACAGAGCAGACTTGATTCTACAGAGAGCACAAAATCACCTTTTAAGTGAAAGGATAAGACAGGTCCATTTCACTATAGATGCCCTCCAGATCAAGATCAGCCAGACCCTGCAGGAACTGGAAATCCTTCTACCCTCTCCAATCTTAGAAGAGGTTTACAAGTTTGTGGACAAGGCTCAGCGGGCCCAACACTCTAAAGGAAAAGAAAGACAACGCAGGAAATTTCACACCTTGCTTTCAAAAACACACACTCCTCATCCTGAACCTACACAACCCAGAGAAGAAAACACACCTGATGCCAGTCAGGAGAAATGGGTTAAAAACTTTTCAGACAGGATTCTCACTGAACCTGAAAAGAGAGTATTAGCCAAAGGACTCAATTTTGCCATTTCTCCACAACAGTTGCCCATAGTGGACCTCATCACAGCCACAGAATCTGCCATACGGATTAATAAATTATCACAGACAGAAGCAGAGCAAATCAGGATGAAAGTCTCAGCCACGCTCTCCAGTGCCAAAGTCCCTCCATCCAACCTCACAATACAGGAAAAGAAGGCCGTCGCTTCCCTGAGCAAAGATCACAACATCACTGTTTTACCAGCTGATAAGGGAAGATGCACCGTGGTCCTAAACACTACAGATTACCATACAAAGATCACTACTCTCCTCAGGGACAACAATACCTACGAAGCCCTAAAGCGAGACCCCACAAGCAGCTACAAAAAGAAAGTTATAGCTTGCATTCAAGACTTTGAAAAGGACAAAATTATTGACCGCCTTACATATCACCGCCTTTACCCAGGGGATGCCATACCCTGCATCTATGGACTTCCTAAGATCCACAAGGAAGCTGTCCCACTCAGACCCATAGTCAGTAGCATAAACTCGGCCACTTACAACATTGCTAAACACCTTGCTACCATCCTTGCGCCTCTCGCACCACATCAAGAACTCCACCGACTTCACCGACAAGGTCCAGAAACTTACCCTGGATCCAGATGAAACCATGGTGTCCTTTGATGTAGTCTCTCTTTTCACTTGCATACCCACCACGGAGGCCGTGGAGACTGTCAGAAAACGACTACAAGAAGACAGCTCCTTGGAAGACAGGACCAACTTCACACCCGATCAGATCTGCACACTGTTAGACCTCTGCCTCACCACTACATATTTCAAATACAACGAAGGCTTTTACAGACAAAAACATGGCTGTGCCATGGGCTCCCCCGTGTCACCTATTGTAGCCAACCTTTACATGGAGGAAGTGGAAAGGAAGGCTCTTGGCTCTTTCAAAGGAAGAGTACCCAGCCACTGGTACAGATATGTGGACGACACCTGGGTCAAAATCAAGACACAAGAAGTGGAATCCTTCACTGCGCACATTAACTCTGTGGATAAAAACATCAAGTTCACCAGGGAAGACACAAAGGACAACTGTTTGCCTTTCCTGGACTGCGCTGTGCACATTGAAGAGAACGGCAAACTCAACATCGAAGTTTACCGGAAGCCCACACACACGGACCAGTACCTCCTCTTTGACTCCCATCACCCTCTGGAACACAAACTTGGAGTAATTAGGACCCTACACCACCGGGCAGAACATGTTCCCTCTAAGCCTGAAGGGAAAAAGAAGGAACACACACATGTAAAGGAAGCACTCAAAACGTGCGGCTATCCTAAATGGGCGTTCTTAAAGTCAGCAAAGAGGCACAGAAAAGAAGACCAGACACCAGCGAGGGAGGATAAGAAGGACAGACGCAACAACATTGTCATCCCCTATGTAGCCGGTGTATCAGAGAAACTCAGGAGAGTTTTCTCCAAGCATGACATCCTGGTGCATCATCATCATCAGGGGGTCCTTTTGTCCCTCTGTGGGGGGAAACTCCCACTAGGTTTATGTCTGGGACTCTCCACCATTTGACCTTAGAACTGAAGAAGCTTCTCGGATGAGAGGTGAAACGTCTTCAAGCAACTTAAAGAAGTCCGGACGCTTTTCTTTGCAAGCTCCTTTGACCACAGGGAAAATCACACAGCTATGAGGGAAGACGCAATGCTGACGAAGAGAAACACGGGGCTTAAATATACAGAGGGATAACGAGGGGGAATGAGCCACAGGAGGAGAGCACAGCTGGGAGTAATAACGCAGGACAGACAAGGGAAGAAACATTAACATAGGACAGACTGTGAAAGTAAAACAGGAAACACACTGACTGAACTCAAAAAATGTAAACCTAGCAGTAACTGAGACAGAACATAGGGACCTGAAACATGGGACAGAAAGGCAAAGTAGACACAACATGAACATAACAACGCCCACAGGGAAAGAGCAAAAGAGAACACAGAAGCACAGGACTTCTTTCAAAATAAAATAGGAAACAATGAAACACTGACATGACTACATGAACTTGACAGCATAAGAAACACATGAAACACATGAAGGATAAGGGAGACTTAACACAAGGGTTGAAAACACAAGGGGAATATAATAAGCAAATGAACATAGAAAATCTAATGAGCTTAAACATACACTAGAAACATCAAAATGAACTAAAACTCAAAACGCTGGGTCATAAGACCCAGGATCGTGACAACAGCTCAGCTGCCACTTCCAACATAAATGAAGACAGAAAACTAAACAGCAGTGACGTTTGTAGGGTTACTGAAGTTGGACTAGCTGGTATATAATGATATGCTACATGGTAGCTAGCAAAACAGCTATGTTAGCATACACACACATAACATAAACACAGTGAAGCTGAAGGATGAACGTTAACTTTTTTCCACTGGATAAAAGTTAACGTGAGGGTTTCTGATGGTTAGGGACAAATGCAATCGCATGGCAGGATGCTGTAAACGGACCAAACTTCAGTCAGGAGAACAACTGAGATAATCCATCCACAATACGAGGTTAGTCATTAATACACTGCAACAACATAGAAACAGAGCAGCTGCGAGAGAATTCAGCATTAATGAATCGATGGTACGAAGTGGAGGAAGCGCAGTTTTTGGCATATTCCAAAAGTGCTTTGTCTCTTTGCTATTACTGTCACCCGGCATAGTTTGTAGATGATGTTGTTTGCAGCCACTACAATGCTTTCGACCAAGACAGGCGCAGCTTGATGACACCATCAACATGCGCTATCGCGGTAGAGCGGTATAGTCAAAATCTCTACCGTTGGCCAGATTTATATCGTTTCTACTAGAGATGGACCGAGCCGATATTACGTATCGGTATCGGTCCGATACTGGCCTAAATTACTGGATCGGATATCGGAGAGAAATACAAAATGTAATCCGATCCATTAAATATCACAAAAGCACCTCACAAAACTTGTGACATGGCGTAACTCGCCTCATAATCTTAGCATGTCGGAGCAGTGTGCGTCACGTGATAGAGCGGCTGTGGCGGACCTGTCTGCGGTCTGGTTGAACATTTGGAGCTCTGTCTGCGGTCTGGTTGAACATTTGGAGCCTCGCTACCAACCCGGCATTTCATCTCCGAGGAAGTGATCCCAGAGAGAAGTAAAGCAAGTGTGTAAGTTCATCTCTGAATGTTTGTAAAGCATCCCAGCGTTAAGCTTAACAACCGATATATGGAGTGACTGCCTCTCTCTCTCCCTCCTGCTGCTACTTCAATCATGAAACTGATCAACGATCAGCTGATCGGCTTTTCTGTAGTGAGTCCGTCTCTCTTCTTTGTTTTTGGCCCACTTTGCACCAGAAAGAGCAAACCAGCGGCTGAACAACAGCAGCACGTTTAAGCTTGATAAGCTGTTGTTAGAATTTATTTAATATTACTTTCTACACCAGGATCTTTTTCTATAGCTGATGGCTGTAACTGTGCAGGGGCGGATCTAGCAAAGTTTAGCTAGGGGGGCCCGGAAAGGGTAGTCTGGGGGAAAGGAGGATCGCATTTGTCGCCGGTTGTCGGAGCCTGTGCGTACTTGTAAGCGCGGCAATGGCGGAGGAGCGCGGCTAAAAAACGTATTACTTTTTCTGGGTCACAAAATAAACGTTTAAGATATTTTCAGGCGAGAATGTCGCTGTGTAAAGTTCAAATATCTGCTCGATTTATCAAGACATCACATATTTGCAAAAATCTACTAATCTACTAATGTCAAATCTAGACTTTATTTAACAACATAAGCAAACTCTATGTTACAATGATTGCACAGCCATTAAGGATCAAATCAGTTTCTGAAAAATGTTCTGTTTTTTCTCCCTCTGCTTGCTTCTTACTGTCTTTGAGGCTCGGGACCAGCACTCCTGCTATTGGACAGAAAGACATCAGTAAGTATTTTGGTTTTGTTAGCAACTGTCAGTGACATTTATATTAATCAGGCTGAACTCTAATCATACTTTAGATCAGCCTGTTTTACTTATTGTTTTATTTGTGCTTTGGTTTGGGGAAGTTGTTTCTAATCTTTTCCTGTCTTCTGTTATTAGACTTGAGATATGACTGCACTATGCTGTTGCTGGTGACTCCAGTTAATTCTACTAGACATGCTGTGTAAGTAAACAAACAACAACAGTTTGTCTGCATTTCTTGAAAGATCACATCCCCCAAACTTAGTTTAGAGGGTCTACACTGTATATAGTGAAGTCTGCAAGTTTTCTAACAGCAAAATTTGTTTTGTGCCCAAATCATTTTGCACATCATTAGAATGAAAGTTATTGGCCATGTTTGCATAGCCCTTTTTAAAATGATGCTTTCATGACATTACTGTGTGTCGGGTGGGGGTCAGGGCTATCCAGACTGACAATTGGGACATTGAATGTCACCTCTCTGGTGGGGAGGGAGCCTGAGGTTGTCTAAATCGGAGTCTGTTTTATACCAAATGCAGAAAAAAAATGTTTTAAGAAAGCAATTAAGTTCATGTTCCAAAAAATATGATTGTTTGCTTGCAGAACACCAGGAGAGATGAGTCTCCGTCACAGATGGTGTGGTCAGTGAAGATGGTCGCCTGCAGGTTGCATCTCCAACCCACATCCACTGCCACTGTACTTCAGGGAAGTTAAAGACCTTCTTCTGCACTTACATTTGGATCACCTCGATCCATGACAGTCATTCAGGCAGTAATGCCTGGCCTGGAAACAAGCATCCTTAAAATATTACAACATTCCAGCTCCTGTGTTGGAATGAAAAATAAATGTGTTGTTTAAATCAGAGACTGCACTTGTGACAGAACAACAAATATTTTATTTTGATTATATAAGTAAGTACAAAACGAACTTGTGGTAGGCCTAAACTTATTTTCAGAATAATTACATCTGAGACTTTGTTTCATTGTAAGATTATAACAGTGATGGCAATATAATTGTTTGTTGTTCAGCAGAACAGTGTCCAGTATGTTGGCTGTTATACTTTGTGTTTGAAAATAAAAGTTGGGCTGATTTTAACTTCATTACAAAAAGTGTTTTTAATTATTTTTAATCATATTCAGGTTACCACAAATGGTTTTTTAATTTAGTTGAACTTGAAATGTTTGTCAGTAAGTAAACAATTAGTATTTTACAGTCAGAAATATCAAGTTATTCTTAATACTGCAGACTTGCAATGTGTAAGTTGTCCTAACAGTCATCTTAAGTAAGCTTTACTTAGTTTTTTTGGGCCAACCAGTTTCCTTAATTTTTTTGAGCTCTAGGAACTAATGAGCTTATACAGAGTACTCAAAATAAATAAGTTGTCCTAATGCAGTCATTTTTAGCTAAGCTTTACTCAATTTTTTGAGGCAACAAGTTTCCTTAGTTTTTTGAGTTCTGGGAACTAATTAGATTTTACAGTGTATACAAGTCACATTTCTGGATTATTACTAGCTCAGAAATCAATTGTTTGAACAACAAAAAGCCACAACATACCAAAGCTTTGAGAAAAAAAACCCCGACAAAACCAGTACTCATAAAGCAAAGTCATACTTGTTCGTAGCAATGAGTACAGAAAGTCAATAGGAGTTCTATATTTTTTTAATTTGTACAGTGATGTATGGTTGGGCGAGGAACATTATAGAAGGTCTAGACACATTAAAAATATGTAGTGTTTCCCATTATGTGACATGGACACTGTTGTAGACAGACCCTAAGCATGGAAATACTTCTCACATTGTCAAAGTGTCATAATGTTTTGTGAAATCTAAACAAGGTCGATACTAGGATATTGCTCAAAACTTTGTCCAAAACTTACATCCGAAGTTTTGATGAAGGTAGAGGTGTCTTCGTACAAATAGGCAGGGAGGGCATGAAGCACACCAGCACGTTGGGCATGGATATCAGCTTATTCCTACATCACAAAACATTTTTTAAATGATCGGCTTACCTAGTCAAGAATGGATGGTTACATTTGAAAAATTGATCAAATTAAATAAAGCTCAAAAAACAAGACAAAATCCCACTAACCTGGAGATTATAGCTTCTGAAGAGCTGACACAGATCATCAGACACTTTCCCTGTGTGAGCAGCTTTCTTTCTGAATAAGCTCTGGATCCGGGGGGACATGTTGGTCCAACACAGCATAAAAGTGGTTCTTCAGGTAGACGTTTGTAATCCTGTGGAATTCTGCACAGATCTGAACACACAGGATACATTTATGCTTACGAGTTTCAATTAGTCTACAGATCTTTGCAAAATACAATAAAATCCTCACACTACAAAGGCATGACCTGTTCAGACAGGCCAGATAACAGAAGTCAATATAAAATACATTTTGTTAGATACATCTATATACATTCTTACCTGGGACTCCAATTTCAGAGTAGGCCAGCAATCCGGGATCTGACCTACTGGCAGGTCATCACCGATGGGGTCTTTGCATCGCAAGGCCAAAGTGGTGTGCTTCAGCTTTGAAATCAGGACAGGATTCTTTTCACTTTTCTTGACTTCAGCTATAATCTGTATTCTTAGCTGGTCAAGGCGAACGGCATCTTCACCCCAGAAAATTTACCTCTGCCTTGGCATGGACATAACAGTTAAACACAGAAGACAAGACATTATTGATGGATTCACCCTTAAGCTAACCTAAAATAAATCAGGCACAACAATTGTACAGTTCAGAAGCTTCTACATTTCAACATTTCAGCTTCTACATTACATAAGTTCTATCGTTTAATTATGTAATGATCAATCACTGCTTTTGTAAATATCATCCTGTGCCTACAATTTTACTGCCCCAGTTTTAATATGTACCATTCCAGAGAACTAAACGTTAGTTTCTAGTTTGCCAAAGTCAATATCCATGTATGCACCAAGTGTGAAGCAGCGCAGCAGAGCACATTGATTCAATAATTTATCCACAAGGCAGCAACACGCTCAGACAAAAACTGGTTCACCCGAAAGACAAAACTCCAAAACACAGACTTAACAATGTGGTGTATGCTGTACAGTGCAGCGAGGAATGCCCAGACCTCTACATTGGAAAGATCAAACAGCCACTTCACAAGTGCATGGCACAACACAGAAGAGCCACCTCCACAGGACAAGACTCAGCAGTCCATCTGCATCTAAAGGATAAAGGTCACTCTTTCGAGGATGCCAATGTTCACATTTTGGACAGAGAGGACAGATGGTTTGAAAGAGGAGTGAAAGAAGCCATCTATGTCCACTGTGAGCGACCATCTTTGAACAGAGGCGGGGGTTTACGACACCAACTCTCTGCCATCTATAATCCAGTTTTGAGATCCTTCCCAGACGCCTTAACGCCCACTCACATCCTGGGCCATCTGACCTCAGGAATTCGCATGATAAGGTGGGGCCAGGTTTCACAATGAACTCACCCGAAACTCTGGCTGATTGGGACCCACACCCGCTTTCACACCTTGGCTCAGGCGATTAGAGGATCATCAGGGGGTCCTTTTGTCCCTCTGTGGGGGGAAACTCCCACTATGTTTAAATCTGGGACTCTCCACCATTTGACCTTAGAACTGAAGAAGCTTCTCGGATGAGAGGTGAAACGTCTTCAAGCAACTCAAAGAAGTCCAGACGCTTTTCTTTGCAAGCTCCTTTGACTACGATTACCTGGATGACTGAGAACCTTCACAGACATAAGGCAGTTTAATCTGCCAATCCAGAAACACCTTCTAAAGACTTCTTTTAAAATAGTAAGAGATAAGAGAAGTATGAGCAGCGCCTCTGCTGGGACTAATAATGTGTTATGCTAAATGTGAGCTTATAAGCATAATTCATGCAAAACACTTTGTGGCCAAAGCGACATGGATAAAATGGCTCATGCATGTAATTCTTAAATGTCTGCTACATTTGTACATTTATGATGATAAAAACTCATATTACAATGGAGAAATATAGTTTCAGAAAAAAATAAAACTTACCACAAAAGTGCTCCTGAAGACAAAATTGCTGCAAAGGTGGTAAACGCAGCTAGCCAAGTGCAGAGCATTAGCTGTTCCAGTTCAGAAGTCTGTAACATGCCACAGCACGTCCTCCTTTATCCAGGGTCAAAGGCAATGCAGCAAAAAAACCTTCACAAATTATTTTATTTCTGTTCGGAAATTAACGTTCCACAAGGTTTTTTTTGGAGTAACGAGCAGGCATCGACACGAGGAATCCAAGATGGTTCCCGGCACTTCATGAAGAAATGGACGTACATAGGTTTGTAGGCACGCACGTGACATCAGTGTCAAAACTCAAATTATTCGAGCACAATGTCAGAAACGAATCAATATATTCAAGTACTGATAACTTGAAAAACCAAACTTGTTCAAACTACTCAAAAAAATAGAGGAGTATGTACTTATAACAGGTTTTATAACAACTTATACTTATAACAACTCATTTCATTTATCAAACTATTACTATTTGGTCTTACAGTGCACAGAAGGACAGGAGTGTGATAATAAAGTGCAAAGTCTGTCAAAGAAAAGCTACATCTGGATTACACCACTAACAGAACTTCAGCTCTTTGCAAGCATCTGCAAAGACAGCATGCTAACACAAAGCTAGCCAAGAATCCAGAGAGATGTTCAAGTCTCTGGTTTTCATTTTTGACTTTGTGTCCTCTATGACCTCCGTATTGAGGCATGTGGGGGTGCGTCCCCTGTTAAACAACATGCATACCGAAGTGGCCCGAGCAAGCCCCAGGCTCCAGGCCCCGATAAGCGGCCGCCAAGGAGTGAGCCGGTGTGTACCTGGACGCCCATCCCCGGACACAAAGAACCACCAACGCACCGACGTCTGAGGGAGTCCGCCACTGGCAGGGGAAGTGGTGGTAGGGGGAGATAGGCCTCCAAACCTTGGAGGGCCTGAGATGTCCCCAGAGAGGTGGCGCCTGACACCCAACCTGACATATAGACACAGACATACAGGCACACACAGATACAAACATCCATTCCCACCCTCATGCTCTCATATACACTTACTCCACACTCAACCAGCGTGGAGACAGACATAAAGAGACGCTGTACACACGATCACACTCCCCAAGCGTACTCTACAAACCGGGTCTAGGTACCCTTGCCCCTGGAGGGGGGGGAACTGCACCCAGACCCAGGTGGTGTTACCCTTTTCCCTGCGGTGGGGGGAGGCAGACCGCCCCGACTCCGCAGCAGCGGGGAGGCCCCACACTCCAGACCGCAGTCGGACGGCCAACTCCTCCTAGCCCCCCCGCTCCAGCAGGTCGCAGAGAATGGGGGTGAGAGAAGACTCCAAACCTCCCTCCACCCGCTCATTGTAGTGTTGATGCATGTGTGTTCTAAGGTGCATTTAAAACCCAGGAGGGCATGGAGCTACCTGCCAAGGAGCAGCAGGTAAGCGCATAGTCCCTCCTGCTGGCCCTCAATGTCTAAGTGTATTTAACATTGAGAGGTGGGCAACGACGCCAGGGGTGGGGTGTACACCCTGATGGTACTTTGGACTCCGTGTATCGTGCCCACCCCCAAGATCCTATATGTATGTGTAATGAGAGTGTGAGTAATGTGAATGTCTAAGTTGTGGGATAAAATTGAGGCAGAGGCAGCCAGAAGGGGACAGAAGGGGGGGGGGGGGGGTAGCCTCCTCTGCACCCTGGTGACATACCCCTACTCCAAGGTCCTGCATGTGTGGGTGGTTGTGGTGGAGCGGGAAGAGGGAGGCAGCTGGAGATGGGGAGGGAAGGAAGGGAGGGGCAAGTGACCCCTCCCTGGGGCCAGCTCCCCCGCTGACCCCAGTAGGCACCCCCATACTCCGCGACCCACCAGGGAAAGAGGGCCCAGGCCCATCCAGACCGGGGCCCAGCGCAGCAGCGCCTCCCGGCCCCACAGAGCCCAGGACAGTCCACCCAACCCCACCACAGAGAAAACTGCACCCACCCCACCATCCACTCTTCTTCGGAGGTGGGGTGCACCCGGCCTCTCGGCCTGGGGCTCGGTCACTCAGGCACGGCTGGCTGCCGGCGGAGCTCACGGGCGCGTCACTGCAACTCCCCCTGGCTTCTGCTCCGCGGCTGCTGAGTGAGCCCTCATCTGGGACTCTCCTCAGCTCTTTCTGGGACAGTGGCGCGGCTGCCCCTCTGTTGGTCTTCCTTGGTCTCTTGTGTTCTGGGGGCCTCTGGATGTCTGGAGTTTTGATCTCCTCCATACCTGCTTCATGCCCTGGAGGACGGGGCTGTGGCCCCCCCACACCCTCTAGCAGATCATTACATGAAGGAACCTTTTAAAAAACAAAAAACAAGCACGTCCATGCTCACAGGTGTACACACGGGTGATCACACCCACAAACTACACCCTTTTTGGCTCCTACCTCAAAGCACACTGTGTTCTGTTGATCTTATGTGCTGCACAATAATGTTTAATATTTAGTATTTACTGTCATATTCCCATATATCATTGTGATGTTGTTTATTCTATTACTCTTGTTCTCTTCTGCTTGCTTTCTTTTTTCTTTCTCAGCAGGTGACCCAGGTGATTGATATATGCATTTTTTTTCTTTTTTTCTTCTTTTTTTTCTTTTTCTGCTCATTCTGTTGGTTTTTGTTTTTTGTCCTTCTCCCCCGTCCCTCTTCTCAGCTGTTTCTCTTTCCCTCTTTCTTTCTCCCCTTCTTTCCCCCAGTCAAGTCTGTCCCGTATTCAGCAAGTGAAAATAAAATAAACAATAAAAGGTGAATCAAATGGACCATTATGGCAAGGCTGGGATGGTCAATTTGGTAAAGTAAATCCATTGGGCATCTTTCTTTGCCTTTAGACAACAATTCTGATGGCAAAAGAGCCAAACGGGACAGGCCAAAAAAAACAAAAAAACAACAACAACAACATGCATACCATTGCCCGTGACTCAAAAGAGAATTGGTGGAAAAAGAGGTACAGTATCTTCTTGAAAATGGTTTGACTGTACCAAGTCATAGCTCATGGAGATCTCTATGTCTGCTGACACCAAAGTCAGATGGTTCTCCTTTGTACTGATTTTCAGAGAGTAAATGCAGTCACGGTCCCAGATTCTTTTCCATTGACTTGCATGGAAGACTGCATAGACCGCATGGGAGCAGCTACCTATATAACAACATGATTTGTTGAGCAGGTACTGGAAGGTTCTTCTATAATACACAGTAACAGCATTTGGAATGTGAAATGCATCAGCTGCTTTTCAACGACTTATGAATTCTGTGTTGGTAAACATTAAGAACTGTAATGTGTACTTGTTATTGTGATATATCCTTCTTGCTGGACGGATCATATTAGCACTCCGAAGGTTGTTTTTTTAGCTCAAGCTAAACAAGCACGGTCTGCCTTATACTCTGTGGTCAGCAGACTGCAAACACAATCACCGAGAGCCCTTCTCATAATATCAGGGGACTTCAATCATGCCTCACTGGACTCCACACTGCCCACCTTCACCCAGTATGTGACCTGCCCAACCAGAGTCAATAAAACACTGGACTTACTGTATGCCAATGCAGAAGAGGCATACAGTTCATCACCTCTCCCTCCCCTGGGCAGATCTGATCACAACCTGGTGCACCTTGTCCCTGTGTATGAGCCCTTAGTGCGCAGGGAGCCACCAGCCACCCGCACAGTACAGAGATGGTCAGAGGAGAGCGAGGAGGCTCTTAAGGATTGTTTTGAGTCGACTGTGTGGGAGGTGATTTGTGATGACCACGGTGAGGACATCGACAGCCTTACTACATGCATTACTGACTATATAAACTTCTGTGTGGATAACACTGTACCTACCAGGACTGTACGGTGTTTCTCCAACAACAAACCTTGGATTACCCCAGAAATTAAAACCGTCCTCAAGCAGAAGAGGAGGGCCTTCAAATCCAGAGACAAAGAGGAGTTGAAAAGGGTGCAGAGAGAGCTGAGGGGACTGATAAGGAATGGGAAGGAGAGCTACAGGCAGAAGATGGAGAACCAGCTTCAACAAAACAACGTTGGTGAAGTCTGGAGAGGCCTCAGAACCATCTCGGGCCACAAACAGCAGAACTCTCTGCCTGGGAGGGATGTGAGGTGGGCAAATGAACTGAATCATTTCTTCAACAGATTTGACTCAGCCATGAGGCAGTCTGCAACATCGGCTGCAGACTCACCCACCCCCACTGCTGCTGTTCCACCTCAGACACTTCACACCTCCTCTATTCACCCTGCTCACTCCCCCCCACCCCCAACAACAGCATCCAATACACACTCAACACAAGGCTCCAGCCTGTCTCTCTCAACCACCCAGGTTAGGAGGGAACTGAGGAGGATTAATGGCAAGAAGGCAGCGGGTCCAGATGGCATCAGCTCGAGGGTCGTCAGGTCCTGCGCGGACCAACTGCGTGGGGTGATGGAGCACCTCTTCAACCTGAGCCTGAGGTTGGGAAGAGTCCCACAGCTCTGGAAAACCTCCTGTGTTGTACCAGTGCCAAAGACTTCACGCCCCAAGGACCTCAACAGATACAGGCCGGTGGCTCTGACATCCCACCTGATGAAGACCCTGGAGCGGTTGGTCCTGGCTCAGCTTCGGCGCCTAATAAGCTCATCACTGGACCCACTTCAGTTTGCCTACCAGCCTGGCATTGGAGCGGATGATGCCGTCATTCACCTCCTACATCGTTCCCTCGCTCACCTGGAGACCGCTGGAAGCACTGTGAGAATCATGTTCTTTGATTTCTCCAGTGCCTTCAACACCATTCTTCCCTCGGTTCTAAAGGACAAGCTGGTGAACTCTGGAGTGGACCATCACCTCACTACCTGGATCCTGGACTACCTCACCGACCGACCACAGTATGTGAGGACTCAGGGCTGTGTGTCGGACAGGGTCGTCTGCAGTACGGGGGCCCCACAGGGAACGGTTCTGGCTCCGTTCCTCTTCACCATCTACACTGCAGACTTCTCCCACAATTCCACCCGGTGCTTCCTGCAGAAGTTCTCTGATGACTCTGCAATAGTCGGCCTCATCACTGATGGGGACGACAAGGAGTACAGAGGTCTGACCCAAGACTTTGTGGACTGGTGCCAGCTGAACTACCTCCAGATCAACGCCAGTAAAACCAAGGAACTGGTGGTAGACTTCCGCAGGCACAAGCATTCTCCACTGCAACCACTGAACATCCAAGGTATGGACATTGAGGCTGTGGACAGCTACAGGTACCTTGGTGTTCATCTGAACAATAGACTGGACTGGACTCATAACTCAGACGCCCTCTACAGGAAAGGGCAGAGCAGGCTGTACCTGCTGCGGAGACTCAGGTCGTTTGGAGTGGAGGGCCCACTCCTGAAGAAATTCTATGACTCTGTTGTGGCTTCTGCTATCTTTTATGGCGTGGTCTGCTGGGGCGGCAGCATCTCTGCTGGGGACAGGAAGAGACTGAACAGGGTGATCCGAAGGGCCAGCTCTGTTCTAGGATGCCCTCTGGACCCAGTGGAGGTGGTGAGTGACAGGAGAACGGCGGCTAAGCTGTCATCCCTGATGGACAACATCTCCCACCCCATGCAGCAGACTGTGACAGCACTGAGCAGCTCCTTCAGTGGGAGACTGCGGCACCCACGGTGTGGGACGGAGAGATTTCGCAGGTCTTTCCTCCCCACTGCTGTCAGACTCCATAATAAAGACTTTAACTGATCAAGCACACACATCCATACATATGCAATAATACTAAGTGCAATAATCCTTTCTGTCATCGTTGTATTTTTACTCAGTTGTATATAGTATTTGTATTTGTATTCTATTTTTATCTTATTGTATATTTATTTTATTTTATTCTACTGTATATAGTATTTTATTTTATTCTATTCTGTACAGTTGTGTACTGTATTTATTCTTATTGTATTCTAATTTTTGCCTCATAACTTTTGCACTGTCCACTTCCTGCTGTGACAAAACAAATTTCCCACGTGTGGGACTAATAAAGGTTATCTTATCTTATCTTATCTTATAACCACAGCTGAGATGTGTTGCAGCTCATCAGCCACTGCATAAAGACTGCCATGTCAAAATGAGCATCTCTTTAGTAGTGGCAAGTATAAGAGATTGCAATTAATCCAGTAACACAATGCAACTCCATCCATCCACCCATTTTCTGCCACTTAGCTGTAGGAGGTATCCTGGAGGCATCCCAGCTCAATCTCTCTCAGCTGGCTACTTTCGATGTGAAGCCATTTGTGGTGGCGGATGCTCTTACCTTTTATATTTTAGTTCATCATGAAGTTAACAAGTTGCTGATAGTTGTTTTACACATCTTTAGCAACTGTTCAGTAGACATTTTTAATTTCGTGTTAATTTTGCACATTTGTGAGAAATGCAAATCCCTGTGACTCCAAAGTCAAGTTGTTGCATATTAACCATCATCTAATCCTAATTAAATCCCAAGTAACCCAGTGTTTCCACTGGGACTTAAACTGATCAAACTTTTAGCCACACGGGTGTTAGAGGAATGATAAAATCTTCCACAGTCAAGCCATTGAAGCTGAAACTTGGTAGCTATTACCTGATCCTAAACATTAACTTGTTAAATCACAATGTCTTGTTTTTTCCCCTGTCTTTAATAAAATATATATTATTAGTAACTTGCTCTACAATGGTAATTTACCATAAAACTTGAGCTCCCATGCAGCAGCAGACCCCCAGCCAGGGCTGTTTGAGAGCATATCCAAAGCAATGCCAACTCAGCCTTATGTCTCCAAATTGAATGATATCCAACAGGACCCCAGATAATACACACTGCCAGCTTCCTCTCTCTGTCTCAGCCTTTCTCTGGCTTTTATTCACTTTTCTCTGCCCCACTTTCATTATTTGCTGTTGTTCTAATTGTGATTCCATCCTTGCTGCAATTGAAGGTGTGGATGCTACTGCCAGGTGCCCTCTGCTGAACTCCTCTGTCTTATTTTTCCCATTCACACACACAAATATGAAGAAAAAAACACAGTCCAACATTTACGTTTACCATCTTCTTCACAATGCAGACACATTCCACTGTTTTATCAACTTTTAAGGACATCATCAAAGTTCACCACACAAGCACAAGCAAACAAACAGTAATCCAGTGTCAGTTTGAGCCAAAGCTTAGCTGAAATCAAGCCAAGGGCAGAGTAATCCAGCCATTAAACATTAATGAAGGCTATTAATGAGGGAAATGGAGAGAGATGGAAAAAACACCAAAGAGTGGAGAAAAATTAACTATGCACAACCTGACTGTAGTAACATCCTACATGCAGCCATAAATCGACTCTAATGCCATCTCTACAGCTGAATATACATGACTGATGTCATTAGGTGTGAGTGTGAGTGTGAGTGTGTCTGCCTAAATGCTAATGAATTATAGACATATGGGACAACACCTGATAGTAAAAAATGTTTATTCCCAGTTTTTGTTCCTTCTGTGGTCAAATGAAAGGGCAGCTGATACGATGTACAGGTGTAGCATAGGTGAGGCAGGAGGAAACTATTATGTTAAATTAGTGACACTGATTTACCAAAATCTACAAATATTTGTTCAACAGTCAGCAGATGCTTTGTTTTATGACAAAATCACAACAGGAAAACCGATTCAAATTATGACATATAATTTTCACAATTACCTCTACAAATGTCAGACAATCAAAGAGAAATTACTAAAACAAAAACAAAAACAGTGACGAAGCAAACAGGTAAGACTGCCTTTGTTTCTGTGGATAATCTGAAATGCAGCTGCAGGGATTAGTAATGTCTGTGTCAAGTCAGTAAACCTTTCATCTCAAGGCCTCTGCTATAAACGCTTTACCTTCTGCACACACGGGTTCTCAATCCCAGCTGAGCCCAAAATTGCACAATAGCCTTTTTTTACGTGAAAATACATTATTTTTACATACCATTTTAAATGTGTTTTACTTCTCTGCAGTTGAACTACTTGCTCTCCAAAAGATGAATCACTAAAATGTCAAAGTTTACAACAGAAAATAACATGTTTACCATCAGTTTTTGTCTCTATAGCTAATATGCTGCTTGATTTTGTTCTTTTTTTAGCCTTTCTGAGGTGGACTTGCTGGTGTGAGCTTAATTTTCAGGGCATGAAATGAAGGCTGGTTGTTGTCTTTCAGGATTGTCTGGTAGAAAGAGGAATTCAAGGTCATTCCGGTCAGGGCCAGCTACGTTTGGACTGGTTTTTTCCTCCGTTTCAGGTATCAGGTAATCAGGTATCTTTGTCCGATATTAACATTTGTTAATCTGAAACATTTTTATTTGCATTCAAGAAGGCAGAAAATGTTTTTTCACAGCACTGTAACTTAGCATTTCAGCCTCTCGGCCAGATATAATAGCATCTTGCTACATGGGTCAGTGTGGCAGCAGCCTAAATGATAATGTTGAGGCTTCCAGAAAGTAAAGGGTGATTTCACTGTACACATGGCATACACAGTGGACCCAGCTGTCATGTAATGTGTACAGTAGGCAGGAATGGTGGACCCAAGATGCAAGCTCACAGAGGCGAAAAGGTGAACTCCAACGCAGCTTTATTGCTAAACTGAGAATACAGAAAAGTAAACAGGAAGACGGAAAGAACACACAGTGTTCGATGAGGGAGATCGCAACATAGACCAAAGAAAACACAGGGCTTAAATACACAGAAGGATCAATCAGGGAATGGGAGACAGGAGGGAAACACAGCTGGGACAAATCAGACCTAAAAAGACAAGGAAAGCAAAACTGGAAACACTGACATGAGACACGGACTTTCAAAGTAAAGCAGAAAACAGAACACACACAGACTAGACAAGGAGATACAACTGACAGGGGAGACAGAGCAACTAAGGAACACGGAGACAGAAACAGGAAGACTAAGAACTCCAACATAGAAACCAAAAGACTAGAAATTATAAATAAGTTCAGTAATAATGCAAAACTCGAAGCGCTGGGTCAAAGACCCAGGTACCCTAACACGAACTTTGTCAGTGAAAATGAGCTTCCTCCTGGGTAACAACTGCTAAATGTACAGCAGAGCAACATAATGCAGCCTGCACAAGCTGGTGTACGTGGAACTGGGTGTACTACTGAACTACTTCTGCTGTACTACTTTATATGTGTGTTTGTTATTATATTAACTGTCTCACTAAACTCAGTGAGAACACCTAAAATGAACAATGCGGGAGTTGTCCAATAACCAAGGTTTTACAGTACAGGCTTTGTCAAACGTCTTAGAACATTAAACCAATAACTGACTGTCACAGAGGAAAATAATTTACCATAGCTGAGTAACCTTTGGGTAAGACGTTCGGTTCGACTCCAGCCTTTCGGCCCGTTTGCTCCTTTAATCTGTGTTTGAGCAGCACTGAGGTGAACGGCGCTGCCACGATAAGGATCTGTTATTCTGTTACTGTACGTCTCATCATTTACTTTATTAATCTGCTTCCATATTTTAATGATGTATCTCATATGTCTTTATTGGCCCGTCTCGTTTATAACTTTTCTCTCCAATCTTCTTTTTATTCTGTCTTTCTTTTTGTAACTCTTTCTTATACTCTCCCTCTTTCTCACTGTCAATGCTAAGTATTGGTAATTACATTATCATGCACCACCCTATGAAATATAGTTTCAGTGACACTGAGTGTGTGTGTGTGTGTGTGTGTGTGTGTGTGTGTGTGTGTGTGTATGTGTGTGTGTGTGTGGTGTTGATGATGGAGAGGCTGTCTGCTTTTTTAATAAACACAACACTGCAATGCCCCACACGCTAACTGCCTTAGCATCGAACATCGCACACACACACACACACACACACACACACACACACACACACACACACACACACACACACACACACACACGTAGAAGTATGCGCACACACACACACACACACAGGCATCTGCCAAGACTAGGCTCAAACTTGCAGGGAATTTATGTACAAATAATTACTTTTTAATAGCCAGTAATGTGATTTCCTGCCAAAGAAATATTCAAATGCATCTCAGGCAGTCCAGTATATTATCTGCCTGGAGCTACGGATGCGACTTAGGGGAGACGGCACAGGAAAGACAGATTATTGTTTGTGTGATAATAATTATTTTACCCTTGTCATCTGCGGAGGAAAATGGAAGATAATGCCTTTGTCTCTCTGTCTCTTTCCTTCACTTTCTTTTTGCTCCTCGAGCTGCTTGTCCACGCTCTCTAACCTGAACTGTTATACTGTAGGAGACCTTCCGTCAGGAACCTTTTCCTGCCAGGCTGTTGTCCTGCATTAACATATGCACCTGCTAATGTGACATGTAGTGAACTGACGACACGCTTGATTTTTAATTTGAACCTTGAATCATTTGCTTTCATTTTAAATGAATTGCAGACCTGGTGTGTAGGTAGGCAAACAGAATACCTAATTTTTGATTTTCCCATATCATGCACCCACCAAGGAAACTTTGTTGTTTGTGATTGGATGAACATTTTAAGAGAACCTTTAACTCCTTGGATTTGATTTCTATCGAGATCTGGGTCTGATTCCAAGGAGCTTTTGGAGGACTATTGTGAGTAACTGAGGTAGAGAGGAGGAGAAGGTGACAAATTCATGGGAAATTTTTAAAAAATGTCATAATTTTAATGTTACTGTTTGTAAAGCAGTGGCTGGTGTGAGCAGTCGGCTTAGGGGCACAAGTGTGGCTGCTTCTCTTTAAAGGTCAGTTCAGTGTAAATCCCTTTACAACCTTTGGGCTGTGTAAAATGAATGATTGTTTAAAAACTGAAAGCCAAATTTTCCCCGTCTTTCTTCATGTAGGCATCAGTTACGTTTGGACCTCCTTTTCCGTTCACAGCTGTATTACATGCAAACTTTCTCCATAGTAGCATATGTTGTTTTGAACACAGGACGACAGCTTAATAGTGCCTTAGTTTAAATTAATGCAGTGATTGTTATTAAGAAAAGTAATTTTAGAGGGCTGGCTTGGTTCTCTACTTTTTAAATTAGGTCACAGGTGTTTCTGTTCTTTTCTTTTCTAATATGCATTTGATGCATTTGTGGATATAGTGAAATATTTTCACTGACAGTGGTTTTCCGAAGTGTTCGTGCAGCTGACATCTACAAGATAACTGTAACAGTTTTTCATGCAGTGAGTACCAAACAAACAGTTTTATTTTGGGTTATTTTGACTTTGATTTTCAGTCAAAGCTGAAGACGTCAGCCTGAGCGCTGAAACATTTAAATGTATCCAAACAAACTTGTTGATCTCCATTTCCACATTTCATATGTTGTTCTTGTTGTGTTATTTAGACTTTTAAAAAAAGAAAAAAACATTCTTGTTGAACATCTGTTAAATATCCAAATAGAAAATGATGATAAATCATGAGGCTGTAATTCTAAACCCAAAAGTCAACACTTAGCATTGAAGTTATTAACATGTGTCAACCCCCAAATGGATAATATGATGATTTGGTCTCCGGGTGTGTCAGAATCCTTGCAGCACCTCCGTTAACAAATCGATATTGGTTTTAGAGTCTCTAAAACCAAAGGTGAAATCCCACCTTTAGCCATGCGGTGGGCCAGAGTTGGTAAATGCAGCCTACAACCAAAGAAAGCCTCCAGTGTTTTCGATGCTCTGCATTAAAGGAGTCGCTACTGTGTGTGTGTGTGTGTGTGTGTGTGTGTGTGTGTGTGTGTGTGTGTGTGTGTGTGTGTGTGTGTGTGTGTGTGTGTGTGTAAGGACTGGCTAATGACCTCTGGAAGAATGAGCCTGTTCAAACTGAACCTCAGGGAGCTTAACCGATTGCAGCACTCTAAGCGTGCGTGTGCGGCTATGAGCACCAGCATCACTCTGCCCAATCCACAGCAGCAAATCAAAGCTAAGTGCACCGTCAAATAGCAATATCCAGCAGTCTGCACATAAACAGGACTGAAGCTAAGAAATGAGTAAGTAAGTGAGATGTATAGATGCATAAAGAGTTCACTTATTTTGCCTTTCTCCTTTAGTTTGAGCCCTTTTCACTTACCTCTTCCCTCCTCTTGACTGTGCGTGTCTGTCTGGTTTAACGGGCAGACGGTGCCTCCGTATTAAAGGAGTCATGTCTGTGTCAGTGCATGTGTACAACAGTAGATGTGAATGTGTGTGACAAGGTGGTAATGGGACTCACCGTAGGCCTTGCTACCTACATGGAAAAATGTGTGTTTCGGGGAAACACTGCATTCACACACGAGCACACATAACATATAATTTCTTATAGTCAGACAGTCTCGCGCGGAGAAGTCAGTTCATTTTATAGTGACAAATCAACACACAGCTCGAGTACACACACACACACACACACACACACACACACGCACACACACACACACACAGCTTGCTGCTATTACTGGTTGATATCTCTGATGTCTGCAGCTCATACTGTATAGCGCCTCTGTATTAATGTATTGGATTACATATACACAGCAGTATAATGGAGACAGTTTTCTTTAGCTCGCTACTTCTATACTTAAGTGAGAAAGACCAGAAAAACAATATGTGGGACACCAATAGTGCTCTTGTGAGAGTTTACACACATGATGGGTTCACTCTTTAGCTTACACTCACAAGCACAAGTACATTAAAGAAAGTTTTATGATTTTCAATTTAAAATGTTTTGTTTTGGGTCCCGGTTCAGCGCAGTGGGAGGAGCCGGCGACCGCGTGCCGTATGCCTGGGCTCGGGTCAGGACCTCTCTCCCTCTGCTTTCCTGTCGGGCCCAAACATGTTTTGGTCATCAGAAGTAGGATTGTTGGGAACTACTAATCAAAAATACTGGGAAAATTTTCTGCACACACATATTTCACCACAAAGATTAAAAATGAAAGTAGATCATAACCTGTTTTTAGCCTTTGGTGTCTGAACCTGCTATCTTTTCAAATCAATAGTTTAAAGCTCAATATTGAACATTTTTATATTAGAAATGTCGAATTATTATCCTTCGCCTTTAACAAGTTACTTGTAGTGATGAAAGCGCAGAGAGAAGACTCAGCTCTTTATTTTATAGATTCTGTTTTTACTACACACAACTTTGGTTCGCTGTCAGACTTTGCGTCAGATAAACACACTGTTCACTTCCTTCAGTTCATGACAAGCTGGTAAATAAGTATCAGCTACAATGTATGCAGCTATTAAAGCCAGGCTACAGCTAAGAGACTTTATATTCAGCACCGCTAATGATACCTAATGATGGATCTCTTTATTAAAGCAAGATATTTTTTTAATTGCATGTGACTAGTCTCACGCAGCAGGCGGGTACCTGTTCTACTTTGTATGTGTTGGACTGTTTTTGACCTTACACCTGCAGAAATCAGTCAGCGCACGTTGCTGTACCCACTAATATGCATTCCACTCTTTTTCTCTCCTCCATAAATTTGTCTTCTTCGTCGTCCACGATGGGCTTTTTTTTATTAGCAGACATTCATCTCTGCAGCTTCCCACTTCCATCTTAGTTGTCCTAAATAATTCTACAAAGAATTCAGCTTCTCTGTTTTTTACCAATAATTTTGATATGATCAGAATATTTTTTTAACATTTTTGCACCACCTGTCTTCATCCCCTCTTCTTTTATCTCACTGTTTCTTTTCTCTGCTTTTTTAAATTCTCTACTCTCTCTAATGAATCATGTTGAAGCTTGCTCTCATACACTGCTGATGGAAGCCCTCTGGCATGCACACATATTGCATACATTCATCACTGTTACAACAGAAGTTAGACTTTGCAAGCAAATACACACAGTCGCATACATAATGATGCACACTTGACCCTCTGCTCATGCATATTTTTGTGAATGAAAATTAAGATAGCTGTATCTGAAACATGTGAGCGTCATTGTCCAGTTCAAAGGATCGTTGGCAATTTCAATAATTAACTCTACAATTCTAGTACTCGTCTTTTTTCCACTGTTGTCATGGCAGATGAGAATTTCATGAGCTGCCAACATTAGCTATGTATTGTAATGTTTTGAATCTGTGTGTAGTAAATGAATGGGCGGATATGAGAGAAACACACATGACCCATGGCAGACACAGATGACCGTACAGATATAATATCTTTGTGCTCAGAAGTAGATATGCATGCTATAGCTTAGTGGCATTAAACTTGTCATGTTTCAGAAATCAGCAAGTAGGAATGGACACTGTGTGCGAGATATATCGACACCAATGACCCCAACATTCAAACAAACACAGATGTATTCACAAAGGAAATGCCTTTTAATCTGATTTGTTTTTAAATTGTCCACAACCTGTACAGCAAAAAGCATGTCAAATTTTATGGTGTTCCCACTTCATGAAGACAAAATAAAAGAGGAGAGAGACACAAGCGAAGTAACAAGAAACTGAAGATTGGTTAGCGGCTGCACGTAATACTGGATTTGCCAGCTGTGCAACATCAGGTGCACTTCTCAGCACTGGCACAATATTAACAGACTGCGTCTGAGGTTTTTGTCAAGGCACATATCTGATTGCTATAACTGAACTCAAGTAATATAGAATTAACAGAAAGAGACAAAAAATACATCTGGAAGTGTGTGGGTATATGTCTGCACATAACAGATAGGACAATTAAACATATATTGTTTAGACACAACCCAATATTAACCACATATCATCAGCCGCCTGTGACATCATCATCGAAGGACAGGTCAATACTAATGAGGTCAGGAGGAGGGGATGAAATCTGATTACGATCCCCAGTTCATAAACAATATATTTCTATTAAAATCCAGCTTGTACACAAGCAGCGAGACAGAAAGAGAGAACCAAAAGAATGACAGCAAATCAAATCACAAAGGGACGCAAAGACAAGAAAAACGACGTAGTTTCAGAGAAAGAAATGGTTAAAAAAGTATGGGCTTAATAAATGCAGGGCCGTACAGACTAACCAGATATTAGTAATTAAAACACTGAATCATTGTTGTTTCCATCACTCCCACTGTAATAAACCTCCCCTTGCTTTCCTCCAGGCTACTATGGCTTATTTGAAGAGGAACAGACTTGAGCATGAAAATCAACCAGCTGCTTTATTAGATTAAAAGTACGAGGAGATCAAAGCTGCACAGTCACAGATAATGTCTCTAGTCCCACAATAAACACCATCAAATAGAGATTTTCAATGATTTCGGACACAGTGCATGCTCTTCCTGGTGATGGGGAAAAAATCAGTGTAGTATTTGTTTGATTTGGACCTCAGTGTACATACAAAAACACAGGTTTTATAGTTTTAGCCTCTGCACATCATTATAGTGGATTTTAAATAAGCAGTTAAGATGTGATTGAAGTGAAAACTTTAAGCTTTAATTTAAGAGATTTAACAAAAATATTGTATAAAGTTTTTTAGGAATTACAAGCATTTTTATACACAGCAGGAAATTAATAATAAATTTAATACAGCTTTTTAAAAACATACTTACGTATATGCAGTGTTGGTCAAGTTACTTGAAAAAAGTAATCAGTTACTAATTACTGATTACTTCCCCAAAAAAGTAATCCCGTTACTTTACTGATTACTTATTTTCAAAAGTAATTAATTACTTAGTTACTTTTAAAAAACACGATTTACAACCTGAAGAGGTGATAAAGCGATAGATCTTTCAGCCCAATTCTACTTTTTCTACATAATCCATCATACAAAATGTAATCAGATGGAAAAGTCTCTTTTTAAAACGTGTTTTATTAGTTTTAATCTTTTAACTTTATGCATCAAGCAAACATTTAATTATATGCAACATTCTCTGACTGGAAGAAATTAGTTTAACATTTAAACCTATTTTCTGCACATTCCAGCACATAAAACAAAATATTTTTTGTGTTTACACTCAGTCTTTCAAATAGATGCAAGTAAAACACAGCAGAAAATAAATAAAGTCAAAGACTCAGCGGTCCTGTTGCTCTATTTTCATCTGTAAAGCAGGAGTTGGGTAGGCGGAGGTTTACCCTGGTGCAGGTGTGCCGCGGTCAGTGGAAGAATCCGCGAGTTTCTCTGTGAGTTTCCCATTACGTCGTAGCTACTCGGTGCTTGTTGGAAGTTTAGGGGTTTTTTCGCTGTAAAAAGAAGTTTTCTTCCCACGCACAGCGGACACTAATGTTTTTGTCACTTTTTATGGAATCAAACTCAAAGTAAGGTCAGTACTTCCACGCTTTAAACGCTGCACGCTCATACTCTCTCTGCACTCGATATGTGATCCATTGTTGATCTGCACACAGCTGTTGTCACGAACGTCGCACTCGCTTACGTCACTGTCGTGAGACATTCTCGCAAAAAAACACGGTTTTAGTAACGCAGTAACGCAGCGTTCCTACGGAAAAGTAACGGTAATCTAATTACCGTTTTTGCAATAGTAATCCCTTACTTTACTCGTTACTTGAAAAAAGTAATCAGATTACAGTAACGCGTTACTGCCCATCTCTGCGTATATGTATATGTAGCTCAGGTGGAGCTCAGGTGGAGCGCTGCACTAAGGTTCAGTTGCACAGGAACAGATTATGCATCACAAAGTCAATAAATAATGGATTGGAAGGATTTCATAAGTTAGTCAAACGTTCTACTCAACAAGCTTCACCTATTTACACAAATATTCAAACGAGCACTTTTTCTCTGTATCTAAGTGCTTTCTCGCTAACACAAAGGAGCAACTTCACAGGGTTCAGTGTCTTGCCCAAGGACACTTTGGTGTCAGGGGGTGGGTCTGTGATTCAGCATTTTGAGTTTATTTTGTATTTTTGACTTCTTAGGTTATAGTTGAATATGTTTTTCTGTTATTTTTAGTTAAGGTTTAGTCTTATCATCAAAGTCCCTTTGTTTTTGAGTCTTTTCCTGTCCTCTGTGTTTAACGTTTAGTTATGCTTGTGCTTTTGTCTCCATTATCTGTCCTCATGTGTCTGTCATGTGTTTCATGTTGTCAGCCTGTGTTGTCCCGTCTACATCCCGTTATGTTCCTGTTTTATTTTGAAGAGTCTCGTGTTCCATGTTCGGTGTGTTTAGTTTTGCTTCCCCTGTGGTGTTCAGGTTCATTTGTCTCAGCTGTGTTTCCCACTTCGCTCATTACCCTGCTGTGTATTTAAGTCCTCTGTCTCCCTCTGTTCAGGGTCGGTCTGTCAGTTTTCCTTCCTTCGTGCCATGTGAGATGTTCAGGTACCTCATGGTTCTGTTCAGGTCGTGCTCATGCTGTAGTGTATTCTGGGGCGATCGTGGCTCAAGAGTTGGGAGTTCGCCTTGTAATCGGAAGGTTGCTGGTTCGAGCCCCGGCTCGGACAGTCTCGGTCGTTGTGTCCTTGGGCAAGACACTTCACTCGTTGCCTACTGGTGGTGGTCAGAGGGCCCGGTGGCGCCAGTGTCCGGCAGCCTCGCCTCTGTCAGTGCGCCCAAGGGTGGCTGTGGCTACGATGTAGCTGCCATCACCAGTGTGTGAATGTGTGCGTGAATGGGTGGATGACTGGATATGTAAAGCGCTTTGGGGTCCTTAGGGACTAGTAAAGCGTTGTACAAATACAGGCCATTTACCATTTATTCTCATGGGTGTTTCTGTGATGGTGAACCATAAATATTCTTGAATATAAAGGTGATAAAAGCAATTAACAAATAAAATGATCATCCAATTACAGAATCAGGCGAGGTCCTCATGAATTTTCTTTGGTCTTGAGCAATACTTGTGCATCTCTTACCCAGCTATTGCTAGATCATGTCTCTGACCCCGTACTCTGGTGCCTTTCATGCTGCCAACATGCGAAATTGTATTAAGTGTCCCATACAGAGTGCACACTTCTGTTCTGCAGACATTCAGGTGTGCAATATGCTCCAAAGAAACACATTAGATTAATGACAACAAAAGGCCGAACTGAATACGGCCAATCACACTGTACACACAGGTGAGAAACAGGACAAACACACACACGTAAATAGAATTAAATTCTAATTTGCACACGCACACTTTATGCACACAGCTAATAGACAAACACAGAGACACACGTGTTGTATATTCTCACTCAGACACACACAGCAGCGCTGCTTTGTGTGTGTGTGTGTGTGTGTGTGTGTGTGTGTGTGTGTGTGTGTGTGTGTGTGTGTGTGTGTGTGTGTGTGTGTGTGCCTATGGCAGCAGCTACTGTGGCATCTGTTGCCCACAGAGCCAGTCTGCTGGAGCTGGAGTCAATTATAAACACATTAGGCTCTGTTTCCCATAACACACAATGACAGAAATACCTGTACGTGATCGCTCACACAAGAACAAAGTCAGATGTGCACACTCCAGCAGCAAACTATGAAACTATATATCCATCATTACGTCACTGCTGAAGAGACAGTGAGAAAAATGTGCAAATATAAGCCAATATGATCCAGTTTCTCTTAAAACGCAGGTAGGTGCAGAGTGTGTGTGTGTGTGGAGGGTAGCTATGGATAAAGATTGACTTCGAAACTGAGAAAAATTATAAACAAAATACCTCCAGACTAGTCATCTTATAAAACTCAATTTGTTGAAGAAGCCACTTGTAAAAATCACAGGCGTGCATCGTATTCCCAGCAGACCTCTAAATGCTAAAAGTATCCGCGCCCTCAAAGACAGCGGCTTGGGATTAAACGTAGCTGACAGACTGAATAGAAAAGAATATCTCTGTCTTTCTGTGGGCTTTCTTCCATTAGCGTGCTAGACAAGCCGTCACGAAGAAGGCGCACGGAGGCGAAGCACGTAAAGCTGTTTGGGTGTGGACTTGCGCGTGCACCCTCAAGTATTTTTTGAGTACATGTGCATGTTTATAATGTACTCTATGTGAGTAATAGATTAATAGAGCAAAGCCGACCTTTGGTGTGTGTGTGTGTGAGACAGCTGGCAAACAAGCATCACTCTTTCTGAGACTGACTGACAGGAGGACTGAGGAAGAACACAGACAGAATTCAAAGATACAAAGAAACAAATACTGAGCTTGTTACAGACGTTTTTTGTCGCAGCTGGAAGTTATTAACACGTACAGATTAGACAGAGAAATCAGAGGAAATCAAACAACAGAAGATGAGAGGTGAGAATCACGTGCTGTGCACAGACATATTGGACAATCCTCAGCTGCATTCATAGCTGGCATGGAGGGGCATTTAAGAAGGCTTTATGATCAAACTGCTGTCATTCAGCACTTTGATCTGATATTATTCTGTCAGTCAGTAACACAGGGAATCTGAAACATCTCTGCATGTGTGTGCACCTCTGATCGTACCTGTGTTTGTTCACTACTACTACCAGTGGGCACGCGGGGGGGGGGGGGGGGGACCCACATATACACTCCATTCAGAAAGAAGTTGAAAGCTGTCAAAATTGTTTGCTAGCCATCAAAATCCTCCCATAAATATTAGTGTGAGCAAAAAACTTTAGCCAAAGATTAGCAAAAACATCTTCTACAACTACATCAGTATGTTTTTCTGCCTTGTGAGCTTTGGAACAAGCACTGGTCTGAGGTCAGTACAGAGTTAACACTGGCAGTCCCAGGCTTCTACCTTTCTACCTTTAAAACCCGCCACCAGCCAAATGGCTGGTAGGCTTTTAGCTAAGCTTTAGCTTCAGGCAAGTGGAAGCTAAATTGGCTAGTCATTCATATGTAAATTGGGTTGTTACCTGGGAATTCTGGAGGGAGGGGAGTGGGGGTGTGTGGATGAGGGGGTGGGGGAGCTGCTAAAAGCGGTGAGCTTCCTTTTGTTTCATCTTGATGCATTCTCAATCATCCAGGGAAACAAATCTCCAAAAGTCACCAACTTGGAGTGTTTCAGTTTGCCATCTTAGGGAGAAATCAACACACATGGGTGTATGTCCTTTGTTGCTGAGATTTATTGATAAAAACAGTACAAAAAATCAACCATTTGTACACATTTTTACAAATAATTATAAAAAGTGAGTGAGTACATTTCAACATTTTCAGCAATCACTCACAATCCTGGCACTGCCATGGTATCTGTAGTCTGCATTTACCACATGTGTATCTGTTGCAGTGAACACATCGCACAGTGGCATGATTGTTCTTGCAATTGTGTTTGACCTGACACATGGCTCTTTTTCCAGGGCTCGGTGTGGAGGGTTGTGTCAAAGGCAACTGTTCTTTTCTTGCCTTCTTCGCAGCTACATGAGAGTGAGCTAACTCCCTTGCAAGCTCCACCAGGAAGTCCACCCGTCTTTCCTTCGTCCCGGAGCATGCTTGATACAGCACATGTGCATTCAGTGCTGCCATGTCAATCATGTTATAAAACACGGCAACTGGCCAGCGCCGTGTTCCTCTGCGGACAGTGTACTCCCGAACCATCTGGTCCATCTGGACCATCTGGGTTTTGTGCCTCGCCCCGCGCTGAAACACAAAAACGTGCTCCCCAGGATGGAAGCTGGCTCCAGCAGGTTTGTGAGGACCTCAGAGCTCAGCTTCAGGGCCTGCAGGGGGATGTCTGATCACAGCTACAGCTGCAGTTATTATATGATATAGCTGTTTACAACTAACATTTAAACTCTCCATTCCTTCAACCTCTGCTGCCACGCTGACGGCGTATGCGGCCAAACGGAAGAAGACAGTCTATATTCTTAGCAGCATGCACGGCGTGGTTCAGACTGATAACACTACCAAAAGGAAGCCAAACACTGTCACCCTTTACAACAAAACAAAGTGTGGCGTGGATGTGATGGACCAGATGGTTCGGGAGTACACTGTCCGCAGAGGAACACGGCGCTGGCCAGTTGCCGTGTTTTATAACATGATTGACATGGCAGCACTGAATGCACATGTGCTGTATCAAGCATGCTCCGGGACGAAGGAAAGACGGGTGGACTTCCTGGTGGAGCTTGCAAGGGAGTTAGCTCACTCTCATGTAGCTGCGAAGAAGGCAAGAAAAGAACAGTTGCCTTTGACACAACCCTCCACACCGAGCCCTGGAAAAAGAGCCATGTGTCAGGTCAAACACAATTGCAAGAACAATCATGCCACTGTGCGATGTGTTCACTGCAACAGATACACATGTGGTAAATGCAGACTACAGATACCATGGCAGTGCCAGGATTGTGAGTGATTGCTGAAAATGTTGAAATGTACTCACTCACTTTTTATAATTATTTGTAAAAATGTGTACAAATGGTTGATTTTTTGTACTGTTTTTATCAATAAATCTCAGCAACAAAGGACATACACCCATGTGTGTTGATTTCTCCCTAAGATGGCAAACTGAAACACTCCAAGTTGGTGACTTTTGGAGATTTGTTTCCCTGGATGATTGAGAATGCATCAAGATGAAACAAAAGGAAGCTCACCGCTTTTAGCAGCTCCCCCACCCCCTCATCCACACACCCCCACTCCCCTCCCTCCAGAATTCCCAGGTAACAACCCAATTTACATATGAATGACTAGCCAATTTAGCTTCCACTTGCCTGAAGCTAAAGCTTAGCTAAAAGCCTACCAGCCATTTGGCTGCTCTCCGGGTTTTAAAGGTAGAAAAGCCAAATGGCTGGGCTCTGGGCCTTCCTATAATAATGCATCTGATACTAACCCCTTTTCCAGAAAGGCAGGACACCCGTAGCAGTTTTAAACTATTAGTTAAATCAGTCCAGAGCTAATACAAAATGTGTTTTTTATAAATGTTATTTATTTGCTTTTTGAATTTCTTGCCAGTATCACATTAGAAAAGAGACATTTTGTGATGTTCATGACAAGTTTGTTAGTGAGCTGTTTTTTCTTTTCTTGTATTTTTTGGGAACCTTTTGGGTGTTTTATTGTTGCTGGTTTGTTTTTTGGGACATGGCTGAAAATATTCCAGGTGACAGATCCTGGCTCTGTTTTTATTATGGCGCTATGCTATTTTACTGCATGCAGAATTTGTCTGACACGTTCTAAAGTGTCCATCATCAGCATTGTTGGTGCTTTCACAGATGCACGTACTGATTTCATTCCTGATCATGCGTACTCAGTACTTGTTTTCAACTTTGTCCCACTGAGATTTCTCTGGATTCTCTGAATGTTTTAACAATTTAAGATTCTTCAGGTATCAGAATAGACACATTCTTTGCAGTTTTACATGGAGAAACTTTATTCTTGAATTGCTGAAATATGTGGCTGTGCAGTCCTTACCAGAGTGGTAAATCTCTTTTTATGTGTGGACGTGATCTGCTGCTAAATGTCCTTTTTGCAGAGCTTTACTTTTTGTTTTTGCTTTAAACCTTTTTTTCTACTAAAGTAGAAATTCAGAAATCTTTCTAGTTTAGTTTTTTTCTCTCAACTTTTTCACTTTTGGGTGAAAATTCTGAACAATCTAAAAGTGTATGAAAAATTTGGGTGATTTCATAGATTTGGATTACTTCAGTTTCTTTTTGATAGTCGTATCAATATTACTGTAAAGTTTGAACTAAATTTCCAGATGAAGCTGTGTGTGTGTGTGTGTGTGTGTGTGTGTGTGTGTGTGTGTGTGTGTGTGTGTGTGTGTGTGTGTGTGTGTGGTGACTGTGTTTTTATGCGTAAGGCAACAGAACAACAGATAACCGTACCTCACTCCTTCTATTAGGAGTCCCGAGGTGCAGTAAAGTGTCCAGGGATAAAATATGTGTGTCTGTGTGTGTCTACGAGACAGTGTGAGTGCGATAAGTAATATAGCAGTCATAGAGGAAGCCACTGTAACCTTTATACAGCTCTTTACTCTGTCACTTTCTATAAAAACACATCTCCATCACTTATAGAGGGAGAGGAAGGAGCGAAGGGAACATACACAGAGACTGACAGAGGAGAAAGAGAGTAAAGGAGGAGGGAAGGAGGAGAGGAGTAATAGAAGCGAGGAGGAGGAGGGAAAAACAATATGAAATTGAGCCAAAAGGAGAGAGCGTCGAAGTGTTACGAAAATATAAGGAGAGGGACAATGATGAGCTGAGGAGGAGGAGGACTGGGCTATAACGACAAAAGAATGAAGACGATAGAAGACAGGCAAAAAAAAATGCGGAACGAACTGCCTGTCAAATAATAAAAGAAGACAAAGACATGCAGGACAGAAGAATAATGCAAAATTACTCACTCATGGATACTGTGGTGCAACATCTTTGGTCATCTGGATTGACACATACTCGCTGCACACGCGTTTAACTGTGCAGTGAACAAAATGCATTTTATGTGTTTTTATTAAAGGAAAAAAAAACTAGCCAAATATTGTTATGTAGATAACAATATTTTGTTAGGACATCTTAGGTCAACTGAACTCCTCCTCTTGCTGTCGCGATGTCCTGCCAACAAGTTTCTTCAAAAAGGTCTCAAAGACTTTGGAGTCAGACCTGTTACAGATCGTCAACTTTTCTCTAATGTCAGGTGTGTTTCCAGAACCACTAAAAACCTATACTGAAAAAGGACAATCTTGACAAGACACAAATGAACAACTACAGGCCGATCTCAAATCTTCCATTTTTAAGTAAGATCATTGAAAAAGCAGTTTCTCTTAGATGAACCTTGGCTAGATGTAGAACAAGCACTTTGCAATAATCTAGAGATCTCAGACCTACCATTTATCAGCTCAAACATCCAACGACATGAATGCTTTAAAAGCATCAACATCAGCTCTTCTCTGACAGCATGGTGGGAGTTTCTAAAATTGACGGAGTCTTCATTAATCCCATGCAAACGTACACCTATCTGGAACAACCCTGACATATTACAAAACAATAATATGATAAACTTTTCAGATTGGAGTGATAAAGGAATCAAATATTTAGAACATATACTAGAAGGAACAGAATTTATCTCATTTGACAGACTAGTTACACAATATGGGATCAACAAGAAAAGATTTTTAGAATATCAACAAATTAAATCCATAGTAAAAAAGAAATTTAAACCGGGTCAAGTTGAACTACAAACACCACCAAGTGTGGTTCAATTTCTTACTCTTAAAACCCCCAAATTACTATCCAAAATATACAGAATGCTTTCTAAAACAGATGAATCAATATCACTTCCTATTGCAAAATGGGAAGCGGATTTATCAGTTAACTTAGACCTAAACTTCTGGTCTCGGATATGTTTAAAAAAATTTTTTTTTTTCATGCTCACAGGTGTACACACAGGTGATCACACCCACAAACTACACCCTTTTTGGCTCCTACCTCAAAGCACACTGTGCGCTGTCGATCTTACGTGCTGCACAATAATGTTTAATATTTAGTATTTACTGTTATATTCCCATAGATCATCGTGATGTTGTTTAGTGTATTGCTCTCGTTTTCTTCTGCTTGTTTTCTTTTCTCTTTCTCAACATGTGATCCAGGTGATTAATATATGTTGTTTTTTTTGTCTGCTTATTTAGTTGGTTTTTTTTTTTTTTGCCCTTTATCCCCGTCCCTCTTCTCCGCTGTTTCCCCCCCTCTTCCTTTCTCCCTTTTCCTCATTCAAGTCTGTCCCGTATCTAGCAAGTGATACGGGACAAAAAGAAATAAAATAAACAATAAAAGGTGAAGACCATAGACCATTACAGCAAGGCTGGGGTGGTCCATTTGGTAAAGTAAATCCGTTGGGCATCTTTCTTCACCTTTAGACAATAATTCTGATGGCAAAAGAGCCAAACGGGACAGGCACAATAAAAAAGAAAAAAGAAAGAAAAAGCAGTTTCTCAACAGCTCAATTACTTCTTAAAACAGAATAACTGCTACGATGCCTTCCAGTCAGGTTTTAGACAGAACCACAGCACTGAAACCGCTCTGACCAAAGTGTTTAATGACATATGTCTGAATACAGACAGTGGAAAAATGTCAGTCCTAGTTTTACTGGATCTCAGTGCAGCATTTGATACAGTTGACCACAACATATTACTCAAACGACTGGAGAACTGGGCAGGTCTTTCAGGAACTGTACTAAACTGGTTCAAAACATACTTAGAAAACAGGAAATACTTTGTATCAACAGGTAACTTCACATCTGAGCAGACAAGTATCACATGTGGAGTTCCCCAAGGTTCCATCTTGGGACCCCTTCTGTTTAACATCTACATGCTCCCACTTTCACAGATTATAAAGAACAACAAAATAAACTATCACAGCTATGCAGATGACACACAAATATATATCACAATGTCACCAGGAGACCGAGGCCCTGTACAGGCTCTTGGTAAATGCATTGAGGAAATCAATGACTGGTTGTGCCACAATTTTCTCCAGCTAAACAAAAACAAAACTGAGGTAATAGTCTTTGGCGCCAAAGAAAAACGATTACAGGTCACCAGAGAACTTCAATCTATGCATCTAAAAACCACAAACCAGGCGAGAAATTTGGGTGTAGTGATGGATGCAGACCTAAACTTAGAAAAACACATTAAGACAATAACAAAGTCAGCTTACTATCACCTCAAGAATATATCAAGGATAAAAGTGTCATGGTCCTGGGTCAAGCGACCCAGTATTTGAGTTTCATGTATCTTTTGTATTCATTTGCACCTAGCTTAGTTCACCTAGTTAATTTCTAGATTGCAGTTTAGTTTTGTTCCTTAGTTGTTTATGTCATCTCCCCCTGTACTAAGTCTCCCTGGTTCATGTGTCATGTCTGCGTGGTTATGTTTAGTTCTTGTCATGTCTAATCTCCATGTTTTACTTTGAAAGTCTGTATTCAATGTCAGTGTATTCAGTGTCACTTCTCCTGTCCTGTCGTTAGGTTCATGTGTGTCAGCTGTGCTCCCATGTGTGGCCACTTCCCCTGATCATCCCTCATGTGTATTTAGTCTCTGTGTTTCATGTAGTCTGTGTCGTGTCGTCTGTGTTCCCACCCTCCATGTTGTCACAGCCAGTCTTAGTATTCATAGTTATGGTTTCCTGTGTCTTCATAGTTTTTCCTAGTTTTACTTTCTCAGTTTAGTCATAGTTTAGTTTGTCACTGCGTTTCTGCCTTGTCTGCACTCCTTGTCACCAGCCAAAATAAAGGCTCGCTTTCAGTTAAGTTTACTCCAGTCTACTCTCGTTGTGTTCGCACCTGGGTCCACCACACACACCGCCGCACGGTCTGCCTCCGCAGATCACGACAAAAAGATCTGATGTCTCAACAGGACCTGGAAAAACTAGTCCATGCGTTCATCTTTAGTAGGCTTGATTACTGTAACAGCATCTTTACAGGTCTACCTAAAAAATCAGTCAGACAACTACAGCTCATTCAGAACTCTGCTGCTCGAGTCCTCACTAAGACCAAAAAAGTGGACCACATCAGTCCAGCTCTGAGGTCTTTACACTGGCTGCCTGTCCGTCAGAGGATAGACTTTAAAGTTCTGATGCTGGTCTATAAAGCTCTGAATGGTTTAGGACCAAAATACATCAATGACCTCCTGACCCAGTATGAACCTTCCAGATCCCTCAGGTCATCTGGATCCGGTCTTTTATCAGTTCCCAGAGTCAGAACCAGACACGGAGAAGCTGCATTCAGCTTTTATGCTCCTTATATCTGGAACAAACTCCCAGAAAGCCTCAGATCAGCTGAAACACTCAGTTTATTTAAATCCAGGTTGAAGACTCACCTGTTCTCAGCTGCATTTGAATAAAACACCAAATCCACACTTTTAAGCTCAAATTTCTGATTTTATCTGTTTTGATTTTTGATTTTATATAATGGTTTGTTTGTTTGTTTGTTTGCTTGCTTGCTTGCTTGCTTGCTTGTTTTAATCAATTTTAGATCATGTTTTTATTTGTTTTTGTTTCTAATGTCTCTGTAAAGCACTTTGATCCAGGCAGATCCCCCAAAGAAGGCATCCCCTACAGGAGTGAAGACTGGGCGTTATAGAGGTCTTGGAGATTGTTGCGAATGTGTAACTGGTAGGCTTGTGTTGACCATCGGCCTAGGAGCTTGATTAAGTGGTCGGGGGTTCCTTTGCGGGAGGCAGAAGTCGCAGTGCCGATGCGAAAGGAATGGCCAGAGAAGAGATTGGGGGAAATCCCAGAAGACGAGAGTACTTGGCGAAAGTGTGAGAGAAACCATGACCTGGTCGGGGCGTGGCCAGATTTGGTGATGAATGGTGGATCTGAAGGTAAGGCATCCTGAGATTTTCTGAGGTGGAGGTAATGGGTTAGTGATTCGAAGGCGCTTAAAGGTGAGTTTATTTTGAAGTAGTATATAGGTTATTGACTTTGCTTCGCTTGAGGGAGAAAATGAGGCAGTCTTCAGAGACTGGGTGGATGTCACTCAAGCACGGGTGAAGATCCGGCTAGGATTTCAAAGATGAGGAGGGGAATTTGGAACAGCATAAGAAGCCAAAGAAGGCAAGCGGGAACATGGCTTGGAGTGTGCATGCCAGGAAGTAGTTGCTATACTTCAGCCGGATGGTAGAGATGCAGCCATGTAGAAGATCTGAAGTTAAAGTAAATTTGAAGAGGATCCAACATAGAGCTTTGGAGAGTGAGTCGAAGAGCTTGGGGCTGCTTTTGCAACCGAAGGTCAGCCTGACTGCCAAATAATAGGCATCCCTCCACTTGACTCCGAACAAGCACCAGAAATCGGGGTGAATCGGCAAGACCTTAAAGGCACTTGTGATGTCGGCTTTAGAAAGCCATGCGCCTCAGCTGGTGAGTTTAATGAGAGAAACGGCATGGTTCACTGTGGAGTATTTGAGAGAGTAGTCGTCGCTGGGAATGAGGCTATTTATGCTTGGAATCTGACTGCCGTGGAGAGCAGAAAGATCGATGATGATGCGCTTTTTGCCTGAATATTTTCTGGTGGCGATGCCCAGAAGATTGATGCGAAAGAGGGGAAAGGGAGGTTCGGGGAAGGGTCTGATCATAAAACCCTCCCTGACTTCCTTGGCGAGCAGGCTGTCGATGGTTTCTGGGTCTTTGAGAGCTGACTGCAGGTTTTTGCAAGCACAAGAAACCGATGGCTGGGCGACGATCCAGGAACGATGATCTAGGAAGTTGACGAGGTCTGGGTTAGGGTGATTTTTTCTAAGGCGTCTTTTAGTTGACAAAGCTAGTCATGGCTTGGTGGGGTTGTGGGGGCATGCGGGGCGGGAATGGCCGCTGCCTCCAAGGTGCATGATGGGCCTGCCCCACTTGTCTGAACCTTGAGGCAAAGGCATGGTGGGGATGGAAATTGTGGGTTTAGAAAGTTCTGGTACAGGAGCTGGTGTCAAGCGGTTAAGAACGGATGGACGGCGCGAGGGCTGTGGATCGTTTTGGGCTGGGACGATGCAGGTGGAACCAGGATGTGACGCGGCGCCTCACAACTTGCAGGAGAGAGAAGAACGGGCGGCGAAGACGCAGCAGTAGAGTTCCTGATCAAGACTGCCCCAGAAGGTGTCTTGGTTAAACTGCTGAATGTGAGCAGCTGCCTGAGAAGCAAACTGGATGTGGTACTGATAGAAGCTGGTGCCGCTGAATCATAACGCAAGATCGAGAATAATAGTCAGATAGGAGTCGAACTCTTGTCTTCGGGAGTTGTCCCTCTCCTGAAATTCAGATGATATCTCCACTTAAAAAACTCGGAAGTCTTTTTCCAGAATTTATGACCTCATTATGACAACTGATTATCATTAGTGTAGTTTTTGTGTTGTCTTTTTATTTATCTTTTATGTGATAATACAGACTCATAACATAACTCTGTGTGTGTTTGACATGTAAACACACAGCACAGATTTGCTCTTTACAAGGTAAAATGTTACAGCTTTATTTTACAGTTTACAGCTAGGTGACAAGATAAAATACAAAAAGACACAAAAGTAATGTAGGTGAAAACAAAATGAAAACGCAATACTGTGAGAAAAAAAGACTTTCTTTTCATTTTCCCTTCTGAGAGACGGTATCGTTCTAACTCTTGTACTTTTCTTATATTTCAGGCACTTCACTCTCAGCCGATGGGATCAGACATGTACCCACAGCATCGCTGAAAACCACGTCTACCTGTCATCTGGATGTTGCTACATGAAATGAGATGACGGAGCTCAGCTGTGTGATCAGTAGTGCAGTTGAACGATCAAAGCCCAATAAGATAAGATAACCTTTATTAGTCCCACACGTGGGAAATTTGTTTTGTCACAGCAGGAAGTGGACAGTGCAAAAGTTATGAGGCAAAAATTAGAATACAATAAGAATAAATACAGTACACAACTGTACAGAATAGAATAAAATAAAATACTATATACAGTAGAATAAAATAAAATAAATATACAATAAGATAAAAATAGAATACAAATACAAATACTATATACAACTGAGTAAAAATACAACGATGACAGAAAGGATTATTGCACTTAGTATTATTGCATATGTATGGATGTGTGTGCTTGATCAGTTAAAGTCTTTGTTGTGGAGTCTGACAGCAGTGGGGAGGAAAGACCTGCGAAATCTCTCCGTCCCACACCGTGGGTGCCGCAGTCTCCCACTGAAGGAGCTGCTCAGTGCTGTCACAGTCTGCTGCATGGGGTGGGAGATGTTGTCCATCAGGGATGACAGCTTAGCCGCCGTTCTCCTGTCACTCACCACCTCCACTGGGTCCAGAGGGCATCCTAGAACAGAGCTGGCCCTTCGGATCACCCTGTTCAGTCTCTTCCTGTCCCCAGCAGAGATGCTGCCGCCCCAGCAGACCACGCCATAAAAGATAGCAGAAGCCACCACAGAGTCATAGAATTTCTTCAGGAGTGGGCCCTCCACTCCAAACGACCTGAGTCTCCGCAGCAGGTACAGCCTGCTCTGCCCTTTCCTGTAGAGGGCGTCTGAGTTATGAGTCCAGTCCAGTCTGTTGTTCAGATGAACACCAAGGTACCTGTAGCTGTCCACAGCCTCAATGTCCATACCTTGGATGTTCAGTGGTTGCAGTGGAGAATGCTTGTGCCTGCGGAAGTCTACCACCAGTTCCTTGGTTTTACTGGCGTTGATCTGGAGGTAGTTCAGCTGGCACCAGTCCACAAAGTCTTGGGTCAGACCTCTGTACTCCTTGTCGTCCCCATCAGTGATGAGGCCGACTATTGCAGAGTCATCAGAGAACTTCTGCAGGAAGCACTGGGTGGAATTGTGGGAGAAGTCTGCAGTGTAGATGGTGAAGAGGAACGGAGCCAGAACCGTTCCCTGTGGGGCCCCCGTACTGCATACGACCCTGTCCGACACACAGCCCTGAGTCCTCACATACTGTGGTCGGTCGGTGAGGTAGTCCAGGATCCAGGTAGTGAGGTGATGGTCCACTCCAGAGTTCACCAGCTTGTCCTTTAGAACCGAGGGAAGAATGGTGTTGAAGGCACTGGAGAAATCAAAGAACATGATTCTCACAGTGCTTCCAGCGGTCTCCAGGTGAGCGAGGGAACGATGTAGGAGGTGAATGACGGCATCATCCGCTCCAATGCCAGGCTGGTAGGCAAACTGAAGTGGGTCCAGTGATGAGCTTATTAGGCGCCGAAGCTGAGCCAGGACCAACCGCTCCAGGGTCTTCATCAGGTGGGATGTCAGAGCCACCGGCCTGTAGCTGTTGAGGTCCTTGGGGCGTGAAGTCTTTGGCACTGGTACAACACAGGAGGTTTTCCAGAGCTGTGGGACTCTTCCCAACCTCAGGCTCAGGTTGAAGAGGTGCTCCATCACCCCACACAGTTGGTCCGCGCAGGACCTGACGACCCTCGAGCTGATGCCATCTGGACCCGCTGCCTTCTTGCCATTAATCCTCCTCAGTTCCCTCCTAACCTGGGTGGTTGAGAGAGACAGGCTGGAGCCTTGTGTTGAGTGTGTATTGGATGCTGCAGTACAGAAACACAGGGAGGCTGTATTTACAAGGCATCTGTTACATTCAACACGTAATTCAACAACAAAGCATTCGGGTTTTCCCAAATCAAAAACCCTGGATGACTAGCGAGGTCCGCTCACTCCTCAAAGCCTGTGATGCCGCCTTCAGGTCAGGTGACAGAGCTCTGTACAGGGCTGCTCGAGCTGACCTGAAAAGGGGGATTAAAAAAGCCAAGTCAGACCACAAAAGGAACATCGAGTCCCACCTGTCCAGCATCAACACACGAGAGGTGTGGCAGGGAATGCAAGACATCATCAACAACAGAGGCAGCACTGCGAAAACAGAAAACCCGAGTGGGCAGCTGGCAGAGGAAATAAACAGCTTCTTCGCCCGCTTTGAAACACCACAACAGCAGCACTCATCTGCTTCAGCCCTGCTCCCATCCTCATCCTCACCTGGTTCCTGCACCGCTGCACTCACTGTAACAGAGCACGAGGTCAGACGTGTCCTCCTAGCAGTGAACCCCAGGAAGGCGGCCGGTCCAGATGGAGTACCTGGCAAGGTACTAAGAGCATGCGCACACCAGCTCACCCTCATCTTCACCAGACTCTTCAACCTCTCACTGGATCAGGCAGCCATCCCATCCTGTCTAAAATCAGCCACAATCATCCCAGTGCCGAAGAAGTCTCCCATCTCCAGCCTGAATGATTACCGCCCTGTGGCCCTCACACTGGTAATCATGAAATGCTTTGAGAGACTAGTCCTTCAGCACATCAAGGATTACCTCCCCCCAGAATTCGACCCGCACCAGTTTGCATACCGTGCAAACAGATCCACAGAAGACGCCATCGCCACAGCCCTCCACGCTGTGCTGAGTCACCTAGAGCACCGGTTCCCCACAGGGCTGTGTGCTGAGCCCCCTCCTGTATTCTCTCTACATCCACGACTGCAGTTCGACCCACAACAACACTCTCATCATCAAGTTTGCTGATGACACCACGGTAGTCGGACTCATCTCGAAGGGAGACGAGGCAGAGTACAGAGAGGAAGTCCTGAAGCTGGCAGCATGGTGTTCAGAAAACAACCTGGCACTGAACACTAAGAAAACCAAAGAGCTCTTTGTTGACTTCAGGAGACACAGCACCGACTTGGCCCCCCTCTACATCAACGGGGAGTGTGTGGAGAGGGTCCACACTTTCCGGTTCCTTGGTGTCCTCATCTCTGCTGACATCTCCTGGACAGACAACATCTCAGCGGTCATCAAGAAGGCCCAACAGCGGCTGGACTTCCTGAGAGTCCTCAGGAAGTACAAGCTGAACTCCAACCTGCTGCCGACCTTCTACCGCTCGCCCATTGAGAGCCTGCTAACCTACTGCATCACGGTATGGTACGGCAGCTGCACCAAAGCAGATAGAGCGAGGCTTCAGAGTGTGGTCAAGACAGCACAGAAGATCATCGGCTGCCCTCTCCCCTCCCTGATGGACATTTATTCCTCCCACTGCCTCAGCAGAGCAGCAAACATCATGAAGGACAGCTCCCACCCTGGCTTCAACATGTTCAGCCTGCTTCCCTCAGGGAAGCGCCACAGGTGCATCAGCACAAAAACCCACAGACTCAAAAACAGTTTCTTCCCCAAAGCGATAACCACCCTGAACTCACACATGCACAGATAACACAGCCCCCCACTTCCAACTTCCTCTATGGACCACCACTGTGCAATACCAATTCCATGTGCAATAACTCAACTGTATATACACAACACTATTTATTACATATTACTTACGGCTTGTATATTGTACATTTTATATATATATATATGTTTTTCCCCATGTTAATACTGTCCATATGTACATAGCGCTGCAGAACTGTACCCCCCCCCCCCCCCCAGCATGTTTACTGTTTACACTGAATAGGAGATGCTCTGTATCTCATTGTACAACTGTATAGTGACAATAAAGGCATTCTATTCTATTCTATTCTATTCTATTCTATTCTAATAAAACTGGTGAATCCTATTAAAACGTTTCACTTTCACGATCCGTTAAAGGCTAGCCCTTTTGCCACAGTGCCTTATATTAAGATCATCTCTGTAATTTTGTTTGATTCGTCTTGATGACAAAGAGCGACTGTGGAGCCCATACAGTCCACGGTAAAGCATCATCTCAATGAATGCCACAGCTTCATTTAATTATTCACACGTGTCGTGCGTTCTATCCTCACTCAAAGGGCTAATGAGTACCATTCAACTGCACTTGAGCTTCCCCCTTGTATGAGAAAGAACAGGCACCACTCCATTCACCCCCATTTACTGACAGTGCATATAAATGGTTTTAAGGTACATTGCTGTATCTTTGTTTGGCCGAGAGCCTTCGTTTCAGTGTACAGCAACATTTTAATTTTAAGTTTCATTCCACAGCATGACAACGAGTTTTATCAATACTATGCCCTTTAGACAGAAACAAAGGATTGGCTTTGAGGTGACCTTTCTCTACAGCAAACATTTTTCATGATCACCCACATGACAGGACACTTGTCTGAGAAGATTGAACTCTTGTACCATCATAACAAGAAAATACAGAAGGGTTACAAGTAGCGCAAAAACCTAAAGAAATCAGTGTGCAAGGTGTGATGGGCGATTGTGACTCAAGAGTTGGCAGTTTGTCTTGTAATCGGAAGGCTGCTGGTTCGAGCCCCGGCTTGGACAGTCTCGGTCGTTGTGTCCTTGGGCAAGACACTTCACCCGTTGCCTACTGGTGGTGGTCAGAGGGCCCGGTGGCGCCAGTGTCCGGCAGCCTCACCTCTGTCAGTGCGCCCAAGGGTGGCTGTGGCTACGATGTAGCTGCCATCACCAGTGTGTGAATGTGTGTGTGGATGGGTGGATGACTGGATGTGTAAAACGCTTTGGGGTCCTTAGGGACTAGTTTGCACTTAACAAGTGCAAAGGTGTAGCTACTGTTCTGTACTTTCTGCAAAAATGTCGGCAGCTAAGAGGAATATTTTCATACTTATTTACCAGAAAATAACCCATATTAATAATTGCATTTTTACATTTGTTACCATTTTATTTTAACATGATTCCTAAAAATATTTAAATTCTCAAGTATCTAACAGTTTGCCAGTAAGTTTGTAATATTCCTTGTTTTACTGTGCAAAAAGGCACCGATGTAAGCATGAATGGAAAATATATCTATAGATAACCTGTCCAAACATATTTACAGCAAGACTAAAAAGCAAAAAGAAAAAGTTAAAGCTGAAGAATACCACCACCACGATCAGATTCAAATCGAATAAAGCGCGATGGATGCCAGAATCGCAGATGTAAAACAGAACCTGAGTCAGATGGATTATAATTTGAGCCATACCTCGGTCTCATTTTCAGGATGTGAAGAAGCGATGGCCAGTGATGCTTTGATCCACAATGTGGAGCTTATTGCAAAAATTCTTCCTTTGTGATTTGTTGTCCCCACGAATGTGATGCTGTTGGTTTTTTGGACTTTCATCCTGACCAATTACTGTTTAAAGTGACATCAAAGAACAAAGAGAAAATAAATTCAATTGTTCTCATAATACCCAGAATCCAGCTGCAGACTGGAGCAGAGAGGTTAGGAGGACAAACTCATAATAACAGCTGCAGATTTATGAATCCACAGGAGACCATGCACATCACAACTGTTTCACCAACTTCAAATACTATGTGACCTCTTCTTATCTCAGTTTGGTCACAATTAAGCTGCATCTGTAATTTCACTGTGAATCGTTCTCTGAAAACACCAAAACAAATACATTCAGACTGTAAAATCAGACATTTGGTTTTTTTATTCTCTCTTGTATGACCTTTGCTATATAATGACACCATCATACGCACATTTAGTACAAACAGGTGTTTCTATAGAAATCATGTTGAATGCCAGATGCCGCTGTTTATTGACTATAACTACAAGTGAGGATTAAGAGATGGCATAAGAGCAGAGTTATGGTCTCCTCCATTCTCCTCCCTGCTTTAGATTATACTATATATACTGCCGAGCTTTGCCATTTACTGCAGTGCAGATGGGATGGAGGATGAGGAAACACATACACACCCACAAAATTATATAGCTCCCTGTCAATCTCTGCCCACAGGTGTGCCAGTGCTGCTGACAAACTGAGAAGAAGAAAGAGAAGCTGAAGGAGGTAGAGCAGATTTGTCCTAATATGATACACCCCCCCTCCCCCCAAGCACCTGCTCAACCCTCACACACACACATAAATACATCAGTCATGGGTGTAAAGAGTGAAAAGGTCTCTTACATCAGTCGTTTTATACTAATCTCAGACGTGACTATAAATCAACTGTAAATAGGACCCAGTCAGACATTGTGACAAATATTAAAATATTCCAGAAGAGTCTGTGTCTGGGGGAACGTGAATGACTTAGATCTCCAACATGTTTAAAAACCATCTTTGGTGACTGAGCCCGTAGGATGGATGAGGTTGAGTGTTGAGTTTCTTCAGGATCCAGATTTTGTTTGTCTTTCCAGACGCCTCTGTGACGTGAGACCGATCAGACTCGAAAGAGCTGGAGAAGAGAGGCCATCCACTCGTTGAACCTTGAACGTTTTCGTCCCAGTCATGAAAAGCTGACCAGCTCTCTGTGTTCTCAACATATTTTTATTTTAGTCAATAGATGTACTCAGTAATTCGACAGTCCAGACTTTTTCTTGCTTGAAACTCGAACAAGGACATCCACGTGATGTTTTGTTGGTAGAGAGGTAGCTGAAGACAACGTCTGTGCTCATCTGTGGCCACAATCTGCGGTTAGCAACTCAAAAATAAATAAATAAAGCACCATAGTTACAAGTGGTGGAAATGCTTTAAACTTTAAATGGCGCCGGTGAGGTCGGCTGCCGTCACGACTGCTCCGACCACTTTTTCTTTGTCTTTGTTTTTTAAGTTAGTTTTCAGCGTTTCTAAATCGGCAAAATCATCACCATTGGGTACATTAGGTATGACAGTGACACTCTTGTTTCTATTGGTATACAATGTACTCACAATTCGAAGTTTTTAACTCCGGATCCGAGCTGGCCGAGTGAGATCTCGAGGGAGAACAAAGGGAAGCGGCGGCGGCCTAGAGGGAAGCGAGCCGGCGTCAGGAACAGGCTGAGAGCTCGTGCACACCGCACACCTCTGCCTAGCATCCTGCTCGCCAACGTCCAGTCACTGGAGAACAAGCTTGACGACCTCAGGGCCAGGATAAAGTTCCAGAGAGACAAAACAAATTTCCCACGTGTGGGACTAATAAAGGTTATCTTATCTTATCTTATCTTATTCGGGACTGCAATCTCCTCTGCTTCACCGAGACATGGCTGAACCCAGCGGTGCCGGACCACGCCATCCAGCCGGCCGAGTTCTTCTCGGTTCAGCGCATGGACAGGACACGGGACTCATCTTCAAGCAACTTAAAGAAGTCCAGACGCTTTTCTTTGCAAGCTCCTTTGACTACGATGACCTGGATGACTGAGAACCTTCACAGACATATCTACACAGAAATGTTGTCGTGACCATTTAAAACTGAACGAGTGGAAAACCCTAACATAGTTTCACCAGTGCACCTTTAAATAGTTAAATCAGGCTCCACACCGTTCAGTCAGTATCAGTGAAAGTCTGAGGTGCATCAGTGGACACGATGGGTCACTTCCACCCAGAGAGTCGGCTTCAAATCTGCATCCTCAGTGGTGATCGGACTTTTTAGTCTTTAGGCTTAAACGTCGTTTGGATCGTGAGTTGTGAGAACTTGGTTTTCACATGCTGCATCACATGTGACGTGAAGACCTTCGGAAAAATCCCTTAGCATTAGAGAAAGGGAAAATATTTCAGATCAAACATGAAGGTGATACAACACAGTGGTAAACACTGGATGGGGAATTTTGAATAACATTTAAAGACAATTTAAACATAATAACATAATAATTCGGTTCTTGTTTTTTTCTTGTTTTTGTTTTTTTACAGAGATTACAAACTTGTATGAAAAAATAAGTTTAGTTTAAGCATCCCCACAGTCTTAAGCTAACTAAAGATGAACTTCCATCCATCCGTCTGGCCGCTTATTTGGGTCCAAGCTGTGGGAGCAATCATGATCCTCTCCTCAGCCCCCTTCTCCGACTCTTCTGGGATTCCTCAACCATTTGAGATAGTTAATGCCTCCATTGTTGCAAAACACAAATCCCCAGAGTTAGATTGTTGAAGAACGCCCAATGGCTCCTTTTATCTCTGAGGTCTTCTTGAACGTCCAAACTCCTCACAGTATCTGTGAGGTTGAACCCAAATACCCTCCAAGACAAGTGCATTCAAATTCTGTCATGGTCCTGGGTCCTTTTGACCCAGCGTTTTGTGTTTTCTCTTCGTGATTTTGGTTCTGTTCTTCCTCTGGTTAGTGTTTACTCTGTTCTGCCCGTGTGTTCCTGTATCTAGTCCGCGTTTCTTAGTTTGTGTCCTTTCATGTGTAAGTTCCTGTTTTATTGTGAAGGTCTGTGTCTTATGTGAGTGTTTTCAGTTTGCCTCCCTAGTCTCGTCATGTTAATCACTCCCAGCTGTGTTCCCACCTGTATGTAATCTCCCTCTGTTCTCTGAGTGTATTTAAGTTGTGTCTTCTGTCATAGTAATTGCTGGTTCGTCTGTGTTGTTTCCCCTCGGTCTATGGGCTGAAATCTGTGCCATCAGAAACTGAATTTGAATAAGTTCAATTTGAATTTGAATTGCTCAGATTGAATCTGAATTGTAACTTGAATAAATGCTTTTGAAAACTGAATTTGAATTAGTCTAATTTGAAATTGAATTTATGGTTTGAAAATGATCATCACTAAATTGAAATTGAATTTTATATTTTGAAAATGAATTGATTTGCTTTGAAACTGCATTTTATCCTTTAAAAATTCAGCTCACGAATAATTTCAGTCTCACTTCTCACCATTCAGTTTCAGTTCTACAATTCAATTTCAGTTCCAAAATTCAGTTTTTTGGAACTTACATCCGGTTCCGGGTCAAGCGCAGATTAATAGAACTACGTTTTACTAGCGGACCGAAAGTGTTACTGACGGGAATCTACAGCGTCTTGAGCTGAATTAAGACTTCAGAAGTCATTCGTCATGTCGAATGACCAGCGGATAAACTCTCAGGTTGGTAATAAATGTATTACATGTATAAGAACAAGCGTCATGTTAACAAATGATAGCCGTACAGTAACTGTTATGCTTATTGTAGCTGTTAGCTAAAAACGCTAATTTAGCGTAGTTTGCCCTGAATTCAGCTTTGACAACAAATATGATCGACTGTTTCTAGTAGAATTCCAGAGTTGTCATCTTGGACCCTCTCAGAGTACCCCCTCTGTATGCTTGCAGAGACCCCTACAGTAGGGAAACATGCAAAACGGTGTCCAAACCTTTGTATTTTAGCTTTATTTATGTCTTACACAGCATCCCAACTCTTTAGCTAACTTAACTTTAGCTAAAGTGAATAGTTAGTCTAATTCCAAACGGAGGGCGGGATTATGCCTTGTAGCCGTCCGTGACCGTAGTGTAGCAGTGATCCAGTGTCCTTTCACCTCTGGTGGGGCATGTGATGTGTTGATAAAAGTTCGGCGCTGCGCGTTTGAGCTTGGCACTATTAAAGTCCCCCGTCACAATAAGCGCAGCGTCCCGGTGTTGTGTCTGGTGCTGTGTGAGTGCCTCATGCAGCTCGCATAAGGCGGTGACCGTGTCCGCTTGTGGTGGAACCTCAACATCGAAGTTTACCGGAAGCCCACACACACGGACCAGTACCTCCTGTTCAACTCCCATCACCCTCTGGAACACAAACTTGGAGTAATCAGGACCCTACACCAACATGTTCCCTCTAAGCCTGACGGAAAAAAGAAGGAACACACACATGTAAAGGAAGCACTCAAAACGTGCGGCTATCCTAAATGGGCGTTCTTAAAGTCAGCAAAGAGGCACAGAAAAGAAGACCAGACACCAGCGAGGGAGGATAAGAAGGACAGACGCAACAACATTGTCATCCCCTATGTAGCCGGTGTATCAGAGAAACTCAGGAGAGTTTTCTCCAAGCATGACATCCCGGTGTATTTCAGACCCAGCAACACGCTCAGACAGAAACTGGTTCACCCGAAAGACAAAACTCCAAAACACAAACTTAACAATGTGGTATATGCTGTACAGTGCAGCGAGGAATGCCCAGACCTCTACATTGGAGAGACCAAACAGCCACTTCACAAGCGCATGGCACAACACAGAAGAGCCACCTCCACAGGACAAGACTCAGCAGTCCATCTGCATCTAAAGGTCAAAGGTCACTCTTTCGAGGATGCCAATGTTCACATTTTGGACAGAGAGGACAGATGGTTTGAAAGAGGAGTGAAAGAAGCCATCTATGTCCACTGTGAGCGACCATCTTTGAACAGAGGCGGGGGTTTACGACACCAACTCTCTGCCATCTATAATCCAGTTTTGAGATCCTTCCCAGACGCCTTAACACCCACTCACATCCTGGGCCATCTGACCTCAGGAATTCGCATGATAAGGTGGGGCCAGGTTTCACAATGAACACACCCGAAACTCTGGCTGATTGGGACCCACGCCCAGTTTCCCACCTTGGCTCAGGCGATTAGAGGATCATCAGGGGGTCCTTTTGTCCCTCTGTGGAGGGTCACTCCCACTAGGTTTATATCTGGGACTCTCCACCATTTGACCTTAGAACTGAAGAAGCTTCTCGGATGAGAGGTGAAACGTCTTCAAGCAACTTAACGAAGTCCAGACGCTTTTCTTTGCAAGCTCCTTTGATTTCTGTGTAGAATTTTAATGAATCCTGTTCACAGTCATTTTTATTGTATGTACTCCTGAGCCCACGACTTCTCAAACACCGTCACCTGTGATGATGAAATCCCCAAATTCACTGGATATTTTCTTTTGAATGAGAAAGTTTTAAATTATTGAACGATCTGCCCTGGCAGCTTCACACCAGGCGGTTTTCCACTGCATTACTTTTCCAGTCTGTCGTTGCCCCTGTTTCAACATTTAATGTCTGATGTGATGCTTTTATCAAATTCACAACATTTCTGTATTTAGAAGCAGAGCTGAATAATTTATTTCAGTTAGATCAATATCTGTAATGAGACAGGCTCCAGCTGGTGGGCCTCTGTGTTTTTAACCATTTAAAGGCTCAAGTGACTAAAACACAGGGCCCAATGCAACTAAAGTTCAGACATATACTCAAAAAGTGGATGTTTATGAGAATAATATGACACTTGTGAGCCCAGTGAGCCCTCATCTGGGACTCTCCTCAGCTCTTTCTGGGACAGTGGCGCAGCTGCCCCTCTGTTGGTCTTCCTTGGTCTCTTGTGTTCTGGGGGCCTCTGGATGTCTGGAGTTTTGATCTCCTCCATACCTGCTTCATGCCCTGGAGGACGGGGCTGTGGCCCCCCCACACCCTCTAGCAGATCATTACATGAAGGAACCTTTTAAAAACAAGCGCGTCCATGCTCACAGGTGTACACACGGGTGATCACACCCACAAACTACACCCTTTTTGGCTCCTACCTCAAAGCACACTGTGTTCTGTTGATCTTATGTGCTGCACAATAATGTTTAATATTTAGTATTTACTGTCATATTCCCATATATCATTGTGATGTTGTTTATTCTATTGCTCTTGTTCTCTTCTGCTTGTTTTCTTTTTTCTTTCTCAGCAGGTGACCCAGGTGATTGATATATGCATTTTTTTTCTGCTCATTCTGTTGGTTTTTGGTTTTTGCCCTTCTCCCCCGTCCCTCTTCTCAGCTGTTTCTCTTTCCCTCTTTCTTTCTCCCCTTCTTTCCCCCAGTCAAGTCTGTCCCGTATTCAGTAAGTGAAAATAAAATAAACAATAAAAGGTGAATCAAATGGACCATTACGGCAAGGCTGGGATGGTCAGTTTGGTAAAGTAAATCCGTTGGGCATCTTTCTTTGCCTTTAGACAACAATTCTGATGGCAAAAGAGCCAAACGGGACAGGCAAAAAAAAAAAAAAGAGAATAATATGACACTTAATATTGTTATTGAATGGGGTCAGTAAAGGGGTGTGGCACATAACTCCATAACTAAACTCTGCTTTGTTTCGTTTCAATTAGAGCCCTCAGCAGAGTCCTGGAGCCACACGTGTTCAAATGTATTCATTAAAGTCTAAATTAGTGACTGTGGCGGGTCAAAGGCTGTAAAGCTCCTTCTGACTGTGAGAATGATGACATGAATTTATTTCTCTGTTACTACACTGTAGTATCAGTGAATTCATTCAAAATAAATAAATCCACGGTTTTTTCAGTGCACTCTCTGAACACCTTGATTGCACACTCATTCTTGGCGGTGACCTCAACCTTGGACTAAATGAAGACATGGATAGGCTCAACACAACAGAAACTCAGCGCAATTGGCAGTCCACAAATATAATCAAACAGTATATGAGCGACTTTGGTCTTTGCGATGCATGGCGCTCTCTTCACCCCACCAGTAAGGAATATACTTTTTTCTCGCATGTTCATCACTCTTACTCTCGTCTGGATTATTTTTTGGTCAGCAGCTCACTGCTGTGTGACATTTCAGACACTGAGATTCATCCTATAGCTGTCAGCGATCATGCTCCCGTATCCTTAACACTAATACACAAGAATAACACTACGCCAAGAAAAAACTGGAGATTTAATATATCACTACTTAAAGATGAAGACTTTATTAAATATTTTAAAAAGAGTGGACTTCATATTTAGACTTTAATGACACTCCCGGAATATCTGCTTCTGTTCTATGGGAAGCAGGGAAAGCTGTGATGAGAGGTAAAACAATTTCTTTCTCATCACATAAAAAGAAAGAAGAAAACAAATCACTAGAAGAAGCCTACGCGTCCCACCAAGATCAGGAAACATTGAACAAAATATGCAAAACAAAACTAGAATTAAATGAAATTATTAATAAAAAAACACAATTCCTTATACAAAGACTACGCTTGCAGAATTTTGAACACAGTAACAAATCAGGTCGATTTCTAGCTAACCAGCTAAAAATAAATAAAGAAAAAAACCACTATATGTGCTGCTAAAGATTTATCGGGGAACACAATATATGATCCTGGAAGAATAAACAACATTTTTAGGGATTTCTATGAAACTTTATACTCACCACAAATAAACCCATCTAAAAATGAAATTGATCTGTTTCTTGACAACGTAACTCTTCCAAAATTACTAGACAGTCAAGCAATGGAACTGGATTCGCCACTGACGCCAAGTGAACTCCAGGAAGCCCTGATAAGTATGCCCAATAATAAGGCTCCAGGTCCAGACGGCTTCCCTGCAGAATTCTACAAAGAATTCTGGATAATTTTGGCACCAGTATTCCACGGCATGTTGCAGGAAATCGAGGAAAATGGCAGACTACCACCAAATATGAATTCTGCCAACATTAGTCTCCTGCTAAAACCAGGCAAAGACCCTTTATTTCCCTCAAGCTATCGTCCAATTTCTCTTTTAAATGTAGACCTTAAAATAATCTGCAAAGCTCTCTCAAAGAGATTAGAGAAAATGACCCCCCTCTTAATTCATCCTGACCAAACTGGTTTCATAAAAGGTCGGCACTCCTCAACAAACACTCGTAGATTACTTAATTTAATAGACTACTCATACGATAAAAACATCGAAACCATAATATTATCTCTAGATGCAGAAAAAGCATTTGACAGAGTTAACTGGAAATTTTTATTCGCAACTTTACACAAATTTGGTTTTGGAAACTCTTTCATAAACTGGATAAGAATATTATACAATTCCCCAACAGCTCGTATCAGAACAAATGACCAGACATCCTCCAGCTTCTGTCTCCTGAGGGGCACCAGACAGGGATGCCCACTCTCCCCTTCACTTTTTGCAATTTTTATCGAACCTCTAGCAGCAGCATTTAGACAGGCTACAACAATTAAGGGCATAAAATGTAAGAACATAGAACATAAAATCAGTCTCTATGCGGATGATGTGTTGCTTTTTCTGCAAAACACACAAACCAACCTCTCTGAGGTAATTACTTTAATAAACTGGTTTTCAAGAGTTTCAGATTATTCAATTAACTGGCCAAAATCTACAGTTCTCCCCATTAACTGCTCCTTCCATAATTCTTCCTCTGCCCCACTGCAATCAGGAAATATTAAATATTTAGGTATTAATGTTTCTCCTAAGCTTTCAGACTTAACTAAATTAAACCACATCCCACTTCTAAAGAAAGTAGAAGGCGATCTGACTAGATGGAAATCTTTACCCATATCACTCATGGGAAGGGTCGCCACTATAAAAATGATGATCTTGCCAAAAATAAATTACTTATTTTTGATGATCCCTAACAAACCATCACAAGATTGGTTCAGATCTCTGGATTCATATATTTCCAAATTCCTTTGGAAAGATAAACCCCCGCGTATCAGCTTAAAAACGCTACAAAGAACCAAGGATAGAGGAGGATTAGATCTGCCTAATTTTTACCAATACTTCTTAGCCAACAGGCTTCAGTTCATCTCAGAATGGTTAAAACATACCTTCTTAGTTGAGCCCTGGCTAGATGTTGAACAGGCACTATGCAAGGATCTAGAGATTTCAGACCTACCATTTATAAGCTCAAACATCAAAAGACATGAATGCTTTAAAAGTATCAACATCAGCTTTTCTCTGACAGCATGGTGGGAGTTTCTAAAAATAACGGAGTCTTCATTAATCCCATGCAAACGTACACCTATCTGGAATAACCCTGACATATTACAAAACAATAATATGATTAATTTCCCAGAATGGAGTTGTAAAGGAATTAAATATTTAGAACATATACTAGAAGGAACAGAATTTATTCCATTTGACAGACTAGTTGCACAATATGGGATCAACAAGACAAGATTTTTAGAATATCAACAAATTAAATCCATAGTAAAAAAGAAATTTAACCTCAGTCAAGTTGAATTACAAACACCACTAAGTGCGGCACATTTTCTTACTCTTAAATCCCCCAAATTATTATCTAAAATATACAGAACACTTTCTAAATTAGATGAATCAATATCCCTTCCTATTGCAAAGTGGGAAGCAGATCTATCAGTCAGCTTAGACCAAAACTTCTGGTCTCAGATTTGCTTAAAAACCTTTAAATTAATTAAAAATCCCAGTCTGCAATTAATACAATACAAAATACTACATAGAGTGCACTATACAGGTCATCGGATGTTCAAGATGGGCTTTACATCTTCCAACAACTGCTCACACTGTCAAGGCAATACACCAGACAATTACATCCACGCTCTTTGGTTCTGTCCACCAGTTCAGAGGTTTTGGCGCGAGATATGTGAAGACTTATCGAAGTGTCTGAAATGTAACATTCCAACTTCCCCCTTAGTGTGTTTACTGGGCAGCTTAGATAATGTCACTTCAGAAAAGAATATCGCCCATATGGTTTTCACTGCCCTATGCATAGCCAAGAAAACAGTCCTCATGAACTGGAAAAATAAAAATAATCTTAATTCTAACCAATATAGAAATTATCTATTAGATTACATTAGTCTTGATACAGCCTCTGCCACCACATCAGATCAATTGCTCTGGGCTCCTTTGATCAGCTCCATCACCTAGTGGGGGTGGGGGGTCATAGTTTGGTCCCGCCTTCACTGTTGTGATTGGTGTGGGGGTAGGGACAGGCTTAGGGCGTCGGGGGGTTCCCCGGAGGCATCTTCCTTGGGGGGCTCAACCCGGGGTAGCGGTCATGTCCGGTTGGGGGCTCTGTTGGCTCTCAGGTGACTGTTTCCTCGCGGCTGCGTGCAGCGGGGCTAGGGGAGGGTCTGTGCTGACGGACGTGGGTTACTGACCTGGTAGCCTGGCTGCCCCTGGGTGGGTCCGGGATGGGCGTGAGGTTGTGGGGGCGCTCCGTCTCCGGGCTGGGGCCCGGGCCGGGCCTCGGGGGCTTGGGTCCTGGTTGGTGTGTTGCCGGGGTTGTGGGCGGGTGGGTGCATGGGGGCCCAGCCCTGGAGCAGGGTGCCGGTGCGTCGAGCCGCCTGGGGGGCTCTTCAACTGGTGGGGGAGATGGTCACATCTGCAGGAGCTTTCCTCTCTTCAGGGACTCTCTCTGCAGGAGGGGAAGATCTCAGCCTGTGCGTTTACTGTCTTATGTAGTCTGGAAGATGAGTGGATGGTGGGGTGGGTGCAGTTTTCTCTGTGGTGGGGTTGGGTGGACTGTCCCGGGCTCTGTGGGGCCGGGAGGCGCTGCTGCACTGGGCCCCGGTCTGGATGGGCCTGGGCCCTCTTTCCCTGGCGGGTCGCGGAGTGTGGGAGTGCCTACTGGGGTCAGCGGGGGAGCTGGTCCCAGGGAGGGGTTACCTGCCCCTCCCTTCCTTCCCTCCCCATCTCCAGCTGCCTCCCTCTTCCCGCTCCACCACAACCACCCACACATGCAGGGCCTTGGAGTAGGGGTATGTCACCAGGGTGCAGACGAGGCTACCCCCCCCCCCCCCCCCTCTGTCCCCTTCCGGCTGCCTCTGCCTCAATTTTATCCCACAACTTAGACATTCACATTACTCACACTCTCATTACACATACATATAGGATCTTGGGGGTGGGCACAATCACGGAGTCCATATTACCATCAGGGTGTACACCTCACCCCTGGCGTCGTTGCCCACCTCTCAATTTTAAATACACTTGGACATTGAGGGCTATCAGGAGGGACCATGCGCTTACCTGCTGCTTCTTGGCAGGTAGCTCCATGCCCTCCTGGGTTTTAATTGCACCTTAGAACACACATGCATCAACACTACAATGAGCGGGTGGAGGGAGGTTTGGAGTCTTCTCCCACCCCCATTCTCTGCGGCCTGCTGGAGCGGGAGGGCTAGGAGGAGTTGGCCGTCCGACTGCGGTCTGGAGTGTGGGGCCTCCCTGCTGCTACGGAGTCGGGGCGGTCTGCCTCTCCCCACCGCAGGGAAAAGGGTAACACCACCTGGGTCTGGGTGCAGTTCCCCCCTCCAGGGGCAAGGGTACCTAGACCCGGTTTGTAGAGTACGCTTGGGGAGTGTGATCGTGTGTACAACGTCTCTTTATGTCTGTCTCCACGTTGGTTGAGTGTGGAGTGAGTGCATATGAGAGCATGAGGGTGGGAATGGATGTTTGTATCTGTGTGTGCCTGTATGTCTGTGTCTATATGTCAGGTTGGGTATCAGACGCCACCTCTCTGGGGACACCTCAGGCCCTCCAAGGTTTGGAGGCCTATCTCCACCCCTCCACCACTTCCCCTGCCAGTGGCGGACTCCCTCAGGTGTCGGTGCGTTGGTGGTTCTTTGTGTCCGGGGATGGGCGTCCAGGTACACACCGGCTCACTCCTTGGCGGCCGCTTATCGGGGCCTGGAACCTGGGGCTCGCTCGGGCCACTTCGGAGGTGGGGTGCCCCCGGCCTCTCGGCCTGGGGCTCGGTCACTCAGGCACAGCTGGCTGCCGGCGGAGCTCACGGGCGCGTCACTGCAACTCCCCCTGGCTTCTGCTCCGCGGCAGCTGAGTGAGCCCTCATCTGGGACTCTCCTCAGCTCTTTCTGGGACAGTGGCGCGGCTGCCCCTCTGTTGGTCTTCTATGGTCTCTTGTGTTCTGGGGGCCTCTGGATGTCTGGCGTTTTGATCTCCTCCATACCTGCTTCATACCCTGGAGGACGGGGCTGTGCCCCCCCCACACTCCCTAGCAGATCGTTACATGGAGAAACCTTTGGAATACAAGCGCGCTGATCCACACAGGTATGCACACGGGTGTTCACTGCTCGTAGACTTAAATTACACCTTTCTTGGCTACTACTTCGAAGCACATCTGTCCTGCGTACTGCACAACAACATTGAATATTTAGTATTTACTGCTGTTTACACTTAGCTAGATTAATGCGATGGTGTTGTGTTTAGTATGTTGCTTTGTTTTTTTTTTGTTTTTTTGCTTGTTTTCTATTCTTCTCTCAACAGGTGATCCAGGAGATTCTTATTTTTTTTCTCCCCCCCTTTCTCACTGTCCCTCTCCCCTTCGGTTTTTCCTTTCCTTCCTCTTTCTTTCTCCCTTTCCTATCCCTCACTCATGTCTGTCCCATCTGTAACATCTGAAAATAAAATATAATAAATAATAAAAACAAAGATCGACCAAATGGACCAATACGGCAATGCCACGAAGATCCATTTGGCAAAGTAAATCCAATGGGTATCCTTGTTGGTCTTCAGACAACAATTCTGATGGCTAAAGAACCAAATGGGACAGGCAAAAAAAAATAAATAAATAAATAAACAAATAAATAAATGATTTACTGCATTTGTACAGTAGCATAAATCACAGCCAGCATAAAAAGGTCAGCCATGATAAACAATCACAAATCAGTTTTAATGATGACGTTTCCCACAGGTTAGCACTTTCATGAACCTCTGTGACCCAGCAGACACTAATAAATAACACAACTCCTTTAAACATTTATTCAGTTTTCATTTTTGCTGCATTACCTCGGGCTGTCACGCTTCACATTTCCGGCAGGTTAGGTGAGTGGTCCTTTTATTTCAAGTTGTTTCTGAACAAATAAAGATTGAATTAAAGTTAATGGGATAGTTTGGCATTTGGAGAAATATGTATGTATTCGCTGTTGTGAGTTTCATACCATTCTCGTAGTTGTGTACACTTTTAAATGTAATGTCAGAGAAAAACTGGGGGGGGGAAGGAAAACTCACACAGCAAGTCAGGAAATATTGCAAGCTCCACTTTCATCTAAAAATAATAATTTAAAGTAAATAAATAGAAATTCTCCTTGAAATGGTGGATTTCTAAGATAAGATAAGATAAGATAAGATAAGATAAGATAAGATAAGATAAGATAAGATAAGATAAGACGTTATTGATCCCACAACGGGGACATTTTTGCGTCACCTCAGCTCAGGTACAGATATCAGAAGGAAATATAAAAATACAAATAAGTACAATCAGTGAAAAAAAGTAAGATACACTATATACAATGGAAGCATACACAGTACGTGATTATGGATATGGTTGGAAATATGGAAGACATAAACTGTATAGCTTGATATAGCTATTGTACCACTACTATTCCCATTTATAGACACGCACACACGCACATGTACACACTAAATATACATACGTATACATATACATACATATATACCTGCACATGTCCGTACACATGGAGGGTCCATTATGCATGAAGTGGTGACCGTGGATGTTCACAGTGTCCAGTGACTTATGACATTGTGATTGAGGAGTTATAGTCTAACTGCTGTTGGGATGAATGATCTGCGAAAGCGCTCCTTCCTGCAGCGAGGGTGTTTCAGTCTCTGACTAAAGGAGCTGCTCAGCCCACTCACAGACTCATGCAGTGGGTGATGTGGGTTGTTCATGATGGATGTCAGCTTTACTAACATCCTCCCCTCACCAACCACCTCCACAGACTCCAGGGGACATCCCAGCACGGAGCTAGACCTCCGCACCAGTTTGTCAATCCTGCTCCTGTCCCTGTCCGTGCATCCACTCCCCCAGCAGGCCACTGCATAGAAAAGGGCAGATGCTACCACAGTGTCGTCCTTAACAGAGTCCTGCAGACTCCGAAGGACCTCAGTCTCCTCAGCAGGTGGAGTCAACTCTTGCCCTTCTTATACAGGACGTCTGTATTTGTAGTCCAGTCCAGTTTCTTGTTGAGGTGAACACCCAGGTACTTATAAGAGTCCACTATCTCAGTGTCTTTCCCTTGGATGTTCACCGGTGTTGTAGGGGTGACTTCCTCCTGAAGTCTATGATCATCTCCTTTGTCTTGCCGGCGTTGATTTGGAGTACGTTGGTCTCACACCAGCCAACAGAGTCACTGATGACCCCCCTGTATTCCTGATCATTCCCGTCTGATACGCATCCAATGATGGCTGTATCATCTGAGAACTTCTGTAGATGGCAATCGTCCGAAGTCTGAAGTGTGAAGGCTGAACAGAAATGGTGAACCGTGCCCTGTGCTGCCCCCGTGCTGCAGATTACCACCTCGGACACACAGTCATGGAGCCTCACATACTGTGGTCTGTTGGTAAGGTAGTCGATGGTCCATGCAGGCAGCTGTTTGCCTTCTCCGGCTCCCTCCAGCTTCCCTCTCAGTAGTGTGGGTTGGATGGTGTTGAAAGCACTGGAGAAGTCAAAAAACATGATCCTCACAGTGCTCCCCGCCTGCTCTAAGTGAGAGAGGGATCGGTGTACCAGGTAGATGACAGCGTCATCCACCCCAATTCCAGAATGGTAGGCAAACTGCAGGGGGTCCAACACTGAGCCCACCAGTGGTGCAGGGTTCTGGGGGGTTTGGTGAATTTATACGTTTTAGTTTTTTACATGAAACACGTATATTAATAATCCTGGAAGACTTTGTGCTGTTTTATAAGAATTAGAACTTTAAGTTTATGAAGAACTTTCTCACATAACACCAGGCACATTTTTATAAAAGTGCTTTAAACAACATGTGTTTCATGTTATAGAGACGCATTTAATAATCCCCACAACTTTCTGCAAACTAACATTTTATTGTTCGTACTGTCGGGACTACCACACAGAACACACATAAACCAACAGAAAAATCCTCTGGTACCTATTTAATGTTGTTCTGCACGTTCTCTGTAAGTGCTCTCTGACTGTTACACACTCAGTTTGGAGCTATTTATCTTAAAAAAGAAAAAAAAACAGTGGCTATTCACAGTCAGTAATAAACACTAAAGCTTGGCTTAATCCTTGATAGGAATTATTTATTAAGATGTGAATTTATATTCACCAGCAAATAAGCCTTAAAAATCTGAGACCGAATTAAGGGCCAACATCTATCGTTTTAACTTTTAGTCTGAATATGTAACTACAAAATATGTTCAAAATGTTTTTTGTCTATAAAAAGCCAAAATCTTAGGAGTGGATCTTAAAATCATCTATAGTTCAAGCAACAATACTCTCAGATATCAGCTTTCACTGTCAGCACTTGTAACTCGGTGACTTTAGGGATGACCAGGGCTGGACTGGTAATCTGGCCGACCAGGCTTTTGTCCAGCAGGCTGTCGCATTTGTGGACCGACGGGGGAACATGAACGTAGACATACAGACTGCAGGCCCGGATGAAGACTGCTGTGCACCTGCTGTACAAGCAGTGACTGCAGCCCATTCATTCATTATTCCTATAATGCATCTTTTAAACAGAAAACAATGTGATTATGTGACAAATTATTCTATGTCACCAGTATGGATGGGTATCGAAACCCGGTTCTTGTTGAGAACCGGTTCCCACTGTTTCAATTCCTTGGAATTGTTTGCCATTTTTGCAAACGATTCCCTTATCGATTCCTGCCAGGTAAATGACGTCACCACGTTGCGGAGTGTCATTTACCTGGCAGGAAACACGGCGCCTAAGCGGCTCAAATGCTCAAAAGTTTGGTTACACTTTACGAGAACGGATGACAACAGGGCAACTTGCAATACTTGCAAAGTAGATATTTCATTTAAGGGAGGAAACACTACAAATATGCAAAAGCATTTGCTCACAAAACACGCGATGACCTTAAATGAATGTCGTGTTTTTAATTCCGCTCCGGACTCGTGAATCTCAACCCAGCAGCAGCGGTAACGTTTGCACGTCCTCTCCCGTTAATGCGGCAGGTAAATAATCAACAACAGTGCATATTATGTTAGCGCGATCTGCCTTATTACAAAACCATTACTGTGCATTTAGTGACCATGATGACAGACAGAGTCTGGCTCAGATGCTGGCAGTTCTCGCTGCAGTCTGCCGGTAGCGTCTCCTTTCAGGCAGGATGGACGAATGTCACCGAGCAGTGACTCAGTTTGTGGTCAAAGGCTTGCACCCATTTGCCACAGCAGATGATTTTCAGTAAGTGAATGTGTTTAATTGTAGGCAGGGACATTACTGGATATTCTTGTGTAATTGCTACAGAATAATTTATGTTATACTTTGTTATTGCTACAGGAGAATATTTATTTTATTATTTTACATTTACCATTTTTTTTCCTGGGGACCCTGTGACACCCCATTGAAGAGCCGTAGGCTGGATCTCTTAAGATCTCATGTTGGGTTTGTAAGGTCATGTTACTCCTAAATTTCTATCTTGTTCAAAGAGAAGATATAAAACAAAGTTCTAAGCTAATCGACCTTAGTGTTCTCCTTTTTTAAACAGAATCAATAAGAGAATCGATAAAGAATCGAATCGTTAAACAGAATCGAAAATGGAATCGGAATCGTGAAAATCTTATCAATACCCTTCCCTAGTGCACATGCTGTATTTAACTAGACCGTCTGCACTGTTTTGACCCATTATGGTGAGCTCCCAGTCCAGACCTGGAGATGACCGTAGCAGGAACAGGAATCTTGACCAGTTCTGCTTCAGCTTTTAATTATGCAACTAAGCACTGCTATTTGAAAGTGAAAACTGCCATCAACTAAATACAAGAGAAGTGGAGTGCGGCGCCTTCCTGCTGCTGTGGAGTTGGGGCAGTCTGCTTCTCTCCACCCCAGGGAAAAGGGTAACACCACCTGGGTCTGGGTGCAGTTTCCCCCTCCAGGGGCAAGGGTACCTAGACCCGGTTCGTAGAGTACGCTTGGGGAGTGTGATCGTGTGTACAGTGTCTCTCTATGGCTGTATCCCAATTCAGGGTCTGCAGCCTTAAAGGCCGCATTTCAAGGCCGATTACGTCACAGCGGCGCGCCCAAGGCTGTCCCAATTCAAAGGCTGCTCGAAATGCGGCCCTGAAATGCGTCCTTCATTTCCCTGAATTTTAAGGCTGTGGCGGTGTAGACTTCGTGGCCCAACGTATCCCAGATGGGTGTGGATAAATTTGCCAAAAAAAACGGCGGATGAGGGGCGGCCGAAGAGTAAACTTTAATTACTGAATATAATGTCGCTTATTTATGTGCAAATGTTTAATAACGAAGAACATTAAAACATTACTGTTGGCCACATGTCGGCAAAGTCATGTGACATTAGTGACGTTTGTACTAACTTGGTTTTAAAGCCTTTACTTTGAAATATACGACGTCCAATAGCTGAGCTCAATCTTACAGAGAATGATCAAAGCTCATGTAGAAACAAACAAACAAACAAATGAACAAAAGATTTTCTCCTTCATTTCTGTCAAACACAGCTGTATGACACGTTTCCAGCTGTTAGTATCATGGTTGCTAGGCAACCTGGGCAGCGCGACGGAGGCTTTTTTTTTTAACTTTATTGACAAACAACAGTATCAGCGCAACGGAGGCTAGACCGTCCCATTACACAAGCCTCGCACTTCCGACCTTAGCGGTCTTTGAGTATGCGGCCCTTGAGGATCGTTGAGGCTGCGTCCTTTAAGGCTGCAGACCCTGAATTGGGATACAGCCTATGTCTGTCTCCACGTTGGTTGAGTGTGGAGTAAGTGCATATGAGAGCATGAGGGTGGGAATGGATGTTTGTATCTGTGTGTGCCTGTATGTCTGTGTCTATATGTCAGGTTGGGTATCAGACGCCACCTCTCTGGGGACATCTCAGGCCCTCCAAGGTTTGGAGGCCTATCTCCCCCCACCATCACTTCCCCTACCGGTGGCAGACGCCCTCAGACATCGGTGCATTGGTGGTTCTTTGTGTCCGGGGGTGGGCGTCCAGGTACCAACCGGCTCACTCCTTGGTGGCTGCTTGTCGAGGCGTCTGGAGCCTGGGGCTCGCTCGGGCCACTTCGGAGGTGGGGTGCCCCCGGCTTCTCGGCCTGGGGCTCGGTCACTCTGGCACAGCTGCCGGCGGAGCTCACGGGCGCGTCACTGCAACTCCCCCTGGCTTCTGCTCCGTGGCTGCTGAGTGAGCCCTCATCTGGGACTCTCCTCAGCTCTTTCTGGGACAGTGGCGCAGCTGCCCCTCTGTTGGTCTTCCTTGGTCTCTTGTGTTCTGGGGGCCTCTGGATGTCTGGAGTTTTGATCTCCTCCATACCTGCTTCATGCCCTGGAGGACGGGGCTGTGGCCCCCCCACACCCTCTAGCAGATCATTACATGAAGGAACCTCTTAAAAACAAGCGCGTCCATGCTCACAGGTGTACACATGGGTGCTCACACACACAAACTACACCCTTTTTGGCTCCTACCTCAAAGCACACTTGGCATCTTTCTTGGCCTTCAGACAACAATTCTGATGGCTAAAGATCCAAACGAGACAGGCAAAAAAAAATAAATAAATAAATAAAAATTAAAAAATAAAAAAATAAATAAAAGAGAAGTGAAGTGAAGCAGATCTACAGATTCAGGTGACTTAATACAATCCATGAATATTCCTGCTGTGTCAGAATTACCCAGAGAGGTGAGTCCTGTAGTTTCTTTTTCAACGTCTAAAATTACAGCTCTGCACTGGGGCTGCTGTCTGCAATAGCCTGCAGTTATGAAGGGTGTCTTTGAAGAAATTACATGCATGGCTTCTTGGCTTTGCAAGTAATGATGCAGCTGCTGTGATGGGCTGCTAGAGAAGAGCAGACGCACTCCTGAATGAAATGGTCGACTCATTCACATGTGAGAACTTACAGTCCAAGGAAACCTTACACAGCAGAATCAATTTCACATATTTATTGTCACTCATACATCTGATGTCAGTCAGGGCCTTCGTCCCTACAGCGAGATTTACAAATGTATGTGAAAGATGGGTGATGTGCCACAGATGAGAAAGCAGTCAGACTGTTTTCTAAATCTGATACATAGGAATAATAATAATAATAATGGATTGCATTTATATAGCGCTTTTCAAGGCACCCAAAGCGCTTTACAATGCCACTATTCATTCACTCTCACACACTGGTGGAGGCAGTTACAGTTGCAGCCACAGCTGCCCTGGGGCAGACTGACAGAAGCGAGGCTGCCATATCATGCCATCGGCCCCTCTGGCCAACACCAGTAGGCGGTAGAGTGAAGTTTCTTGCCCAAGGACACAACGACCAGGACAGAAAGCCCAGGGATCGAACCGGCGACCTTCTGGTTACAGATGCGCTTCCCAACCCCCTGTTCCACGGTCGCCCAGACCAATTAACCAATTAATCAACAATAAATCTATTTATTGTTATTTAAATTAACTGCATTAGAAATTATTTCATATTAAATCTAATTAAATCCATAAATGCTACATTGGCAGCAGTACTGCAATACTAAAATGATATAAACATTCAAGATCATCTCCTTGTGCACCTCTGCACTGCTTCCAGTGCTCCCGTCATAATCACTGCACTGGGTCACAGATGGACATCTGTCATTAAACCTGAACTAAAACCTGTACAGAGTCCGAGCACTGTCAAACTGACTCAGCCACTGCTAATGAGATATTCTGGATACGACTCAGGCAGCAAATAAGACTTGAATGAACTCTGACCTTTCAGCAAAAACATGACATTGTGGAAAAGCAGCGACACATACAGTGGGGCAAAAAAGTATTTAGTCAGCCACCGATTGTGCAAGTTCCCCCACTTAAAATGATGACAGAGGTCAGTAATTTGCACCAGAGGTACACTTCAACTGTGAGAGACAGAATGTGAAAAAAAAATCCATGAATCCACATGGTAGGATTTGTAAAGAATTTATTGGTAAATCAGGGTGGAAAATAAGTATTTGGTCACCTCAAACAAGGAAAATCTCTGGCTCTCACAGACCTGTAACGTCCTCTGTAAGAAGCTTTTCTGTCCCCCACTCGTTACCTGTATGAATGGCACCTGTTTGAACTCATCATCTGTATAAAAGACACCTGTCCACAGCCTCAAACAGTCAGACTCCAAACTCCGCCATGGCCAAGACCAAAGAGCTTTCGAAGGACACCAGGAAAAGTATTGTAGACCTGCACCAGACTGGGAAGAGTGAATCTACAATAGGCAAGCAGCTTGGTGTGAAAAAATCAACTGTGGGAGCAATCATCAGAAAATGGAAGACATACAAGACCACTGATAATCTCCCTCCATCTGGGGCTCCACGCAAGATCTCATCCCGTGGGGTCACAATGATCATGAGAACGGTGAGCAAAGATCCCAGAACCACACGGGGGGACCTGGTGAATGACCTGCAGAGAGCTGGGACCAAAGTAACAAAGGTCACCATCAGTAACACACTACAACGGCAGGGAATCAAATCCCGCAGTGCCAGACGTGTTCCGCTGCTGAAGCCAGTGCATGTCCAGGCCCGTCTGAAGTTTGCCAGAGAGCACATGGATGATACAGCAGAGGATTGGGAGAATGTCATGTGGTCAGATGAAACCAAAGTAGAACTTTTTGGTATAAACTCAACTCGTCGTGTTTGGAGGAAGAAGAATACTGAGTTGCATCCCAAGAACACCATACCTACTGTGAAGCATGGGGGTGGAAACATCATGCTATGGGGCTGTTTTTCTGCCAAGGGGACAGGACGACTGATCCGTGTTAAGGACAGAATGAATGGGGCCATGTATCGTGAGATTTTGAGCCAAAACCTCCTTCCATCAGTGAGAACTTTGAAGATGAAACGAGGCTGGGTCTTCCAACATGACAATGATCCAAAACACACCGCCCGGGCAACAAAGGAGTGGCTCCGTAAGAAGCATTTGAAAGTCCTGGAGTGGCCTAGCCAGTCTCCAGACCTCAACCCCATAGAAAATCTGTGGCGGGAGTTGAAAGTCCGTGTTGCTCGGAGGAATGGGCCAAAATACCAGCTACTGTGTGTGCAAACCTGGTAAAGACCTATAGTAAACGTTTGACCTCTGTTATTGCCAACAAAGGTTATGTTACAAAGTATTGAGTTGTATTTTTGTTATTGACCAAATACTTATTTTCCACCCTGATTTACCAATAAATTCTTTACAAATCCTACCATGTGGATTCATGGATTTTTTTTTTTCACATTCTGTCTCTCACAGTTGAAGTGTACCTCTGGTGCAAATTACTGACCTCTGTCATCATTTTAGGTGGGGGAACTTGCACAATCGGTGGCTGACTAAATACTTTTTTGCCCCACTGTATCATTTCAAATTAAGATGAAAATTATAATGAATTGCAAAGCTAAACAAAGTCTTGTTTTCTGCAACATTTTTACTTCTCAATAATCCATAACATGACTCAATAACTCAACTAGGCCAGCTTTATCTTTCTGAACAAACCGAACATGCAGATGAAAATCCCACTGGTGTTTTTGAAAGTCAAGGGTCGCAGAGAAGACTCGCTACTGTTGCTGTGTCAGGTGGCTAATCCACAGATACAGTTTGTCTGTCAGTGACAGCAACAAAGCATGAGGCAACATGATGATGTTGTTTCCAGCTGCGAAGAAAAAAAGACTAACGTGCATGTCAAAAAATCATGCTGAGTTGCCACTTGTAAAAACACAAACTCTCATGCCTGAAAAGGTTAACATCATCATGCACACAGACACACACACAAACACGTGAACACACCGGCGCACACATAACAACGTCAGAAATTAATTTGAACAGAATGTGACACAATATCTCCGTTTGCGGTCCCAGCGAGTGTGCCTGCTTGTGTGTGGTGGGGTGGAGTCCCAGGGGGCGTTTGAGTACAGCAGATATGAAACGGGGCATTAATTGAGCTTCAAACTAAAGGGAATAGAAGAGGCGGGGGTAAGGGAGGATACTGCAAAGAAACCAAGAGACAGAGAGAGAGATGATGTGTGCAAGAAACAGACAGACAGATGCAGGGAGAGAGAATCATGCTGAAGGGAATAACAACTAGTGATGCTCATTAAAACTGATTATTAAAGCAGCAACACTGAAGAGCTGCATTCAGGCATAGCCGCAGCATCCCTGATGTGTTCACATGCTTCTTGCATATATGTGTGTGTGTGTGTGAATTTATTGTTTCTATGAACAAATAGCTGCTGAAGCATTCCGCTGCATGCACTTAAAACAAACCTGATTTTCATAAATTAAACATTTATCTTGTTCCCTGAGTTTTTTAGTGCAGTCACACTTCTCTTGTCTTTGCTCTTATGCATGAGTGAGCAATGATGTCCTACCGTCCAACAAGTGCTGTCAAAGTGCACTCATGCAAGGCACTTCAAGCAAACACCTCAACTGCCTCGTTGTTAAATGTTGGAGAATAAAGCAGCTGCAGGTGGGAAAGTGTGGCAGAATAAAAAACAAAAAAACAAAGGATTTTTTCAACTATTTTAATAAAATTACTCAAACATCGAGACGGCAGGAATTCACACTTTCTTATTTTAGTAACAATGCAATACCGCTCTTATAGTTGGCATGAATACTGGAGGAAAGTTGATTACTGCATATCTTCATATAACTGCCAGGGCTTGGCATAATTTAGATTTTGAAGAACTAACACACCACTTCACTGAAGGATATAGGCCTCCTCCAGAGACCACGCAGTCAGTCTTACTGCATCAAATCATGCTTCACGATCCACAAACACTCTTTTTTTTATCTGTGTACCAATTAAACTTGGTGGCCTTGATATGCTAAGCTATTCACCTTGTTTTATTATGTTTAGTGGTCATATTTCATATTTTATTGTCAGATTTTCTTTTCCAAAACAAATGTGAGCCTCAGAGAAAAGCCGCGATGATATCTGTGAACATTGCCTGCACTCAATCATCAAACACACCAAGTCACCAAACACTGTGTTTTCTTTCCAAGTCTCTCTCTCAACATTATATTGCTCTTACAGTGAAAATAATAAATGTTTCCTCAAGGAACAAGGTTATATTCAGCGCCCAGAATTCATTACTGTGATGAAAAAGGGGGCGTTTTTATTTCAACAACTAATAAGAGTTTAGATTCTCCCTATAAACAGCCATATCATTAAACAGCAAACTATCCTCGAGCTCAGAAACCAACAACCGATAAAGTCAGTGACGTCATGAGCTTACAATAGTGACAGTTTCCTAGGAATCCTGAAAGTTTGAAGATGATAACATACACTTAACATAAACCCAAAACATGGGAAGATGATTCAGAGAAAGGAAGTAATCCCAAACAACTAAAAACGTGGGGGACGAACGCAACCAGGGAACCCAAGATGCAACCAGAGGGGTGTCCACCACAGCCAGGTTCCTTCCCCAACGATAAAGGTTCCACAGCTGTGATTATCAACCTTCTCTGCAAAGCCAGACTTTGTGCTTTAGCTTCATGCACGGTCACATAGAAACAGGTTGTTCACGCAGAGCATAACTCTTCTTCTCCAAAGTCTGACGCCTACTCCAATCAGAGGGAATGATGATAAAATGGTAAATATAACAATCAAATGCAACAGTGTTGTAAATAAGGCAGGAGATTCATGCTTAATTGACTATGTGCACGTTAGCATGTGCTACTTCCGGTGCGGAAACTCCTGTGGGGAGCTTTGTTTCCGGTGTCCTATTCGCGCCTGGTTTACGGTCCAAAACAAGTTAAGCAAATGAATGAATCAAGCGGCGATTTACATTTCTATAGATGTCTCGGGCATTTACCCAATATATCTGTAAATGATGTTCATCGACTTGTCGATATTTTTTCCCTGCGCCTCAGAGCAAAAGAGAAAAGGGATTCAAATGTTATATCTGGGCAGCACGGTGGCACGGTGGTTAGCACTGTTGCCGCACAGCAAGAAGGTCCTGAGTTCAATTCCAACATCAGGCCGGGGTCTTTCTGTGTGGAGTTTGCATGTTCTCCCCGTGTTTGCGTGGGTTCTCTCCGGGTACTCCGGCTTCCTCCCACCGTCCAAAGACATGCAGCTTGTGGGGATAGGTTAATTGATTAATCCAAATTGTCACTAGGTGTGAATGTGAGTGTGAATGGTTGTCTGTCCCTGTGTGTTAGCCCTGCGACAGACTGGCGACCTGTCCAGGGTGTACCCCGCCTTTCGCCCTATGACAGCTGGGATAGGCTCCAGCGCCCCCCGCGACCCTGAAAAGGATAAGCGGAAGCCGATGGATGTTATATCTCTCAGCTGTCCCTTGTTTATCGCGGGTGTTATGTTCTAAAAATAACCAGCGAGAGGTGAAATCAAGGAGCCAATTTTATTTTTTGACGGTGCAAAACGTTTGGTGGACATCGTGGACATACAGCACTGCACTTCAGAGTCACACTGTTAGCATCGATGCAGCGATTCTGTACTGTACAGGAGAGACGTCACGGAGGAGATCGTCTGCAGCTGTCAGAGGTTAGGTGTGGAGGCGTGGAAGAGATGACCCAAACGCAGGACTCACGGTGCAGAAATGATGAGGATTTATTGGAGTGGGTGAATGAACAACGCAGGAACGGCAGAACTGACTAGCTGACTGAAAGACTGAGTGGCTGGCTGAATAACTGAGCACTAACGGGAACGACGACATAACATCGATGACACGACAAAGAACTGGTGAAACCGAGGAACTTAAATACACAGGTTGAATGATGACAATGATTGGAAACAGGTGAGTACAGGACTGAACATAATCTGACTAATGACACGGGAGACAAGCTGACACGGGGAAAAAACAGGAAGTGAGAACATTAATGTGGCGAACTAAACTGAACATGAACAACCTGAAATCACTGGGTCAACGACCCAGGAACCCTGACAGTAGCGATCAGGACGCAGGACACAATGTGATGTAAAAAATAAAAAAATAAGCATGCAAACTTGCACTAAAAAATCTGTGAAACAGCGAGGTGAAAGGTGAACCGCGTTATAGCGAGGGACCGCTCTAATTTTGAAGGTAAGTCACAACATACCCTTTGTACATACTAATGTATAGAAACGGTTACCAGCAATCATTCATTTTTTGTGTGGCTTTTTTCACGGTTTGTTAACATGCTGTGTAGGTGTGTACTTGACGAGCTGATCTCGACATAACAGGAAACATCTGGTTTGACTGATCTTCACCTGTAGTTTGAATGCTGAACATTTGCCTGTTTGAATCATCAGACCAGTCACTATACAGAGATGTGCTTCTGCATGTGGACGATGTGTCTTCTGCTGCAGTGATGCAGTTCTGCTTGTGTTGAGTGAACAACTGATCGATCGAAACGCTTTAAACGTCAAAATTGATCATTAGATTTTTTATGACACAGCAGTGGTGAGTGTTCCCACCTTCTGCGTTTTGTAACTTAACGCCATCTTTCTGTTTTCAAGTTTTGGACACGGTTTTGGAGGATATCGTCGCAGTAGCGATTGACCGCAAAGTAAAGCTACTGGAAATGCACACCCCCACATCCGGTCTCAAACCAGGAAGTTAGCATTTTCTCGTGCACAGGGTCAATTCTGGGGTTTAGTGCACACGTGTAAAAACAATAAATAAAACATTTGAATTCATTCTTTTAATGCTCTGTCAGTCCTGCCGCACCGAGTGCAACTGTTCACATTACAGGTATGAAACTTTCACCCGGATACATTTAAAAGTCCTAATAAAGGAGACCTGAAAATGGCTTTATTTTGTCTGCAGATCAAAGTGAAATTACTCTTATTGAGTAGGTATGCTAATGCTCTGTGCTCTAGTAGCTCTACTTTCAGCTGTAAAGCTATAAAATATTAACGCATTTGTGACGTTAGTAAGGTATGGCTTAACGACTTACACAAAATACATAATATATTTGCCCGTTCCTTCCTGTGTACCGAAACTCAAAAATCTATGTCTGTATAACTCTGAATAAAAAGGTGAATATTTTGTCTTGTGGGTACGGAAGGGAATAAATAAAACGCAGAATAAGACATCTCCTGAAGGGCATTTTCTGTTGACTACAGAGGTGTGCTTGTGTACTTGTGAGAAAGCAGCACATTTCACAGAAGACAGACAAACCATCAGTGCACAGTGCTGCCACAAGCACTGCCTGGAGCAGAGAGAAGGGATAGCAGGTGTCTATGTCTTATGTAATATTACTCTTGCATATCCAGCATGAACAAATTAATATGTACCCTAGTGCATAAAACAAGCTCTTTGTAATATATTACAGCTTACCTCTGTGTAGTAAATGCTGCGAGTGAATTAATGATGAATTAATGTGCATTGTAATCATTTAGCAGGAAACAGTGTTGAGTGGTGGGAGAGCATGGATCTGATCAGCACATCTGAGACCAAGAGGAAGAAATCTTTACATTATAAAGTCAATAAAAATATATTTGTTATCCCGAGTTTTGACTAACGTCAGTGAGAAGCCAACAGCATCGCGCTCTGTGTTTGATTGTTTGGAGGGTTCGTGTCTGTGTTTGAGTTCACTGAAGAGCTGACACTGGACTTTGTGTAGGTTCATGACCCGGGAGGTGTTTGGCACAGCTGGTTTCCATGCCAATCAAACCAATAAAAGCAGGGGAATCCTCTTCACTATATACTGGTGGTTTTTGTACAAAGACTCCTGCTGATTCGGGGCCTTTTCCTTACAGTACATCCCTGTTATTCCAAAGTTCTCTGTGTTCTTGTGCTGACTTTATAGTTTTAATGATATTCTTATTTCAGGGACTGTAACAGTGATATTCAGCCAACCTGTTTGCTCTTTGCATGAGCACACATGGTCATAATCAGTCTCAGTCAAGACTAAGCTTGTTTTGGTTCCTTCAGCCATGAAGCCATAAACCACTTTATCTGATCTGAGTGTTTTCATATGTCACAAACTCACAGTTGTCCAAGCAAAATGATTTTAGGTAACATAAAAGGAAATAACTGATCTGGTTTACATTGTGAGTGTCTGTTTCATGCTCAGTAACCTACAGTGCAGTCACTGTGGATTAGTATGCACTATTTCACTCCGTCGTGCTCCACACAGTTATAGATCTCAGCACTATATCATTAACCATCAGCAAATTATACTAATTACCTTCTCTCCTGTGTATATAAGCCTCCCTCTGTCCAGCACTCTTCATCATCAGTTTGCGCTGTTCCTCATGTTCGAATCCCTGGTGGTGGTTGTTAACTTGGACAAACCATTACAGTGCGCAAAGGAACTGGTAAGAAACTGATGGTTTTGCTGCTTCCTTATTTGCACAGAGACAGTTTACTGTTTAGAAATAAACTTAGTGGCTTCACCAAAGAATGAAGCATATCATGTCTAAATATGGGATGTAGAAATCACGCGTTAAAAACAGTGATGTTGTTATTAAGGATTGAGCGGCACAGTGTAGCACTGTCACCTCAAAGTGGGGCCATCCTGGGGCTGTGGAGTACTCTCCAGGTACTCCAGGTTCTTCCCACAGTCCAAAAACAGTTGTTGTTAGGCTTCTTCATATTGTGCAAAGCAGACCATCTGCTTTAGAGGTTTAACAAAAGTATTAACTATTCAGGAATTACAGACATCTTTATCCATAGATGTTCAGATGGACAGTTTTGTGATCAGGTGAGGTCTGCCCCCTCCCTTTTCCATGACAGATGAGACAGATAAAAGCTCCATTGTTGATTCCTAGTGTTGGGTCTGTTTCCATTGGCGTTCTTAATATGAGCTCTGAAAAAGATGCCAATGAGGATGCCATCCTTATTTTGGCTGAAAAACCAAAGTAAATCTGTAAGAGTGGCCAAACCAACAATCTGGTATGTTCTTAAAATGAAGGAATGCAACTGGGCACCTCAGCAACACCAACAAGCCTGGACTACCACACAACACAGCTAAAGTGGATAGCCGCAGAGCTGTCTCCCTGGTTCACAAAAACCCATTTACAACATACAACCAAGAACATGCTGGAGGAGGTGGGCACGCCTTTATCAACAACACGTTCTCAGTATGTTACGCTAGGTGACTAATCATCAACATGTTACGCTTCTGGGCACCCAACACGTTCCTAAATGATGACATCGGGAAAAATTAGGAAACATGAGAACCGTTTGGAATCAATCCACACGTTTGTTCATTTTCCTCAAATCGCTTTGGAAAATATTGTTTCATGTCATTAAAGTGCTGGTTAAGGTTAGCGATAAGGTTTTACCGCAGGACCGTCATTCTACTGTATTTCACCCATACACCCATACCTTAAGAACGCCGAAGGTCGCCTTTCATGTTCCTCAGGAACGCCAAAGTGACAAATCGTCAGGATGTTACGCCTCGGGAGTGAGAACGGGCTGTTATCAGTGTCTGTACCCAAGAGACTGTTTTATGAGTGTAATTCTTCTTCTTCTTTTGTTTGCTTCCTTTAGGGATTGTCACAGCGGATCATCTGCCTCCATCCCAGCCTATTCCTGCATCTTCCTCTCTCACACCAAACCTCCTTATGTCCTTGTTCACTACATCCATGAACCTCCTCTGTGGTCTTTGTCTTTGATTCCTGCCTGGCAGCTCTGTCTTCAACATCCTTAGTCCAGTATCTTCAGTGTCCCTCCTCTGGAGCTTTCTAAACCCTTTCAGCGTGGCTTCTTTTACTTTCCAAACTGCACCAACTTGAGTTGTCTCTCTGATATACATGTTCTTGATCCTGCCCCTCCTCGTCATTCAAAGTGAAATTCTGGGCTGCTTTCATGAATGGAGACATGGATGGTTTACATCAAGGTGCAAACCACTGGTTATACTGGAGAACAAGAAGGTCAGACTGTAATTTGCCTAGCTGCCTAGCTCTGCACAAGACCTGTACCATAATGACAGGAAGAGAAAAGAAAAACAGCTTGTGATTGGAAGCGAACCACGAGCACATATAGCTGTCAGTGGAACAGGGTCACTGGTGTTTATGTGGCAGGATCAGTTCTGAAGTACCGGGCTATACTCTCTGCTCAGATTCGGCCAAATGCTGCAAAACTGATCAGACAGTGCTTTCACAGTGCAGATGGATAATGACCCAAAGTACAGTGCAAAAACAGCCTAAGGGTTTATCAAAGCAAGGACGTGGGATATTCTTCAGTGGCCAGGTTAAACCAGTAGATCATACTTTTCCATTACTGAAGACAATACTGAATGAACAGAGACCCACAAACAAGCAACAACTGATGGCTGCAGGCCTGGCAGAGCTTTGTAAGGGAGGAAACACATGTGACTGTCAGGGAGCATTTTGAGTTTATTTTGTAATTTTGATTTCTTAGTTTAGATTTGAATAATTTCTTGTGTTATTTTTAGTTAAGGTTTAGTCTTGTCTATGTTATCATCAAAGTCCCTTTAGTTTTGAGTCTTTGTCTGTCTTCTGTGTTTAGTCATTCCAATGCCTTCATCTCCCTCATCTGTCCTCATGTGTCTGTCCTTGTGTCTGTCATGTGTTTCATGTTGTCAGCTTGTGTTGTCATGTCTACATCCCGTTATGTTCCTGTTTTATTTTGAAGAGTCTCGTGTTCCATGTTCGGTGTGTTTAGTTTCGCTTCCCCTGTGGTGTTCAGGTTCATTTGTGTCAGCTTTGTCTCCCAGGCGCTTCCACTTCGCTCATTACCCTGCTGTGTATTTAAGTCCTCTGTCTCCCTCTGTTCAGTGTCTGGTCTTCTGTTTATCTCACCTCATGTTCCTGGAGTTCATGTCATCTCATGTTCATGCTCATGTTTAATGTTTGTACGTAGAGTTTTCCATGTCTAGCTTTACCTTTCCCAGTTTAGCTCATAATTTAGTTTTCGCAATTTTGTTTCTACGTTTTTCTAACAGCCAGAATAAAAGGCTTGCTTTTTGTTAAACTCCAGTTCGTGTTTCCTGCTTTTGAGTGCGCTCCTCAAACACGCTGGTTGTCCCGGCCTTGACAGGTGATATCCAAAGGTTCTAGACTTCAGGCAGTCATTAATTTTCATCCAAATATTTAAAACATTTTCATATTTAAAATTATGTTAGCCTCTGAAAATATGTGACTCTCTGAAAGAACGGCTGTAATTCCAATACAGTAAATGTAATACTTTTGTTAAGATCCTTGAATAATGTAAAAGTGTCATTTTCCAAATCTTTCGGCCTCACTGTGGACGAGGTCTTTTCCATAATCATTTATCAGCTGTGACTAAACAGTTTTTCTTTCTTTTACTTTCCCCTCCCCCCATCGACTGGCACACGCACACACACACACACACACGCACGCACGCACGCGCACGCACGCACGCGCACACGCACACGCACACGCACACACACACACACACACACGCACACGTACAAAGCAGAGTACCTCATCTGCCAAATAAAAAGATGGAGAAAAAAACGAGGGGCTTTGTAAGTACAAAAAGCTGTGTGCTATAAGCCTGAAAATAGGTGCAGACAACAACAAAAGCATTTTCAGGGAGCTGAACACAATGTGACGGTGAAAAGAATGGAAAACAGGAATGCCGTGCGTAGATTCCCCCTTCTTTCCCCGACTCATCTGTCCATCCCCACTCCTCCTTTTCTCTTTCCCTCCTCCATACCCATCTCTCCGCTCAAAAGGTTAGTAAATGTCAGATGGGAGTTGTCATCATCTTCAATGGCGTCATCTTTCTTCATAGAAACACTGTCGGTCTCTGTGTGTGTTTGTGTGTGAGAGGGAGCAAGTTAAAGGGAATACAGTGAACAGAATGAAATAGAACAGGATATTGAAAATGGGAAATTACTGCTTGCAACAAAGAAGGTGCACATACACATATGCACACTGAGGCATGCACAGAAACAGAACTGAAGCAGAGCAGAGGATGCACAGCATATACTTCTCTATAGCGCGTTGTATGACTTTCCATTTCCCCCCCCCCCTCTCTGTTTGTCATGTTGAATAAGAAGAACAAAAAACTTCACTGAGAAACTTAGCATCAGCATAGCTGGCAGTGACTTCCAACACACACATTCCAGCTCCCTCTGTCTCGCTGCTGTGTCTTCATCACAGCCTGTATTTGCCTCTCTATATATTTTATGACTAATAGAAGTAGCGGGCCTTTGTAGCGATGACAAATCCCCACACTCAGACAGTTTTACAGCCCCTAAAGAGCCCCTTGACAAACGACAGGGCTGTAAACCCAATATTCTAATGCTGTGTGTTATTGTAATGGCGTGTGTGTATGTGTGCACCAGTGAATATTTAGGAGATGTTAAGAATTGCTTATCTCTGCCAATTAGAAAAGTGCTTTAGCATCAGAAACAAATCTCAGTACAGACACACCAGCGCACTCACAGAATGGTTTATATACTGAACAGACCACTGATATGTCTGTGTTAACGTTCACTGAATAACACAGTATGTGGAAGAGGCGCATTCTCAAAGCATCAATGTGCACCCGATGATTCATTCGTATACTTGAATATGTTTGTGCTGAAACGTTTCATGAACTTGTGCAGGAAAAAGAAGTGAAGCATGGGCCTGACAGAAACACCTGACATGTATCGATGATTCAAACAAATCCAGTTTAAAAATATTGGATTCCAGTCAGTTTATGGACACAAGTGCGAGCACGGTTAGTTAATGAGGTGCTCATAAGGCTTTATAACACAATATAATATTGCGTGTCGATAAGCCTGGGTATATATAAGGATTCGCCAAAGTTATTGTCAGTAGTTATAAAACATATTTATTGAGTTTATTTGTACATTTACTGGCAGTTGAGTTTGCATGGATTATTGCATGCTTTTGTAATATCTACTTTATCAAGGCTTCTAATTTGCACAATAAAATCCACACTTTGGCAAATGCCATGAAGAATGTTGTCAGCTGACTGTGTGTAAATGTTGGTTGGTAAAAATTGTGCACGATTTATAATTAAAAATAAATTTGTGCCAAATAGTCACCGAACAGGTTTGCATGGCTTCAAATCATCTGACTCTTATCAGAATTAATTTTGCAGTATCAGCAAAACTACAAACACAACATTGAGCTCACTGAAAAAAGTGCTCTTACTAACGCTCATCAGAAGCGCCTGTCATTTATAAGCTGTTGCATCTGTGACACCTCAGGGCCCACGTGCACAATCCTCCAGTCTTACAGTGCATATGCCTCACACCTTTTCTTCCTTTACTTGTCCATAATCCCCAAACGACTGCACGCAGTTATTTCCCCTGAGGGCCGGTGAGCTGATCTCTGCTGCAGGAATGCATTAAATTCAAGAGCTGTTGACGCATGCTCAACAGAAAGCAATAACCTGTGCGGGGTCATTTTTCCCCCCTTTCCTTTCATTTTCTGAGGTTGAACCGAATTGCCTTTTAGTGCTAGTGTGATTATGTTCCGTTTAACATGGGAATTACAAGAATTACACACACAAGTGTAGCACAGCATGCCCTGAAAAGATTAAAAACAGCTGCACTGGGAGGGAATAAAAAGGCACCGAGGACAGGGGTGTAGGGGCAGAGTGAGATGTGTAGCTTTACAGTTTTAATAATAATACAGAGCCTTTAACTTCTTAAGGATGACTTATAGTTTTAAGGAAAGCAGTGGCTTACATTTCTTCACTGTAGCCCGAATGCCAGGCAGGGACTGCTGCCTGTTCAAATTTATGTCGTCTGAACAGTTTGCCTCGACTTGGCTGTTGGGCGAAGATATTTTATACTAACAAGATGCTCCCTTTACTGGCCACCTGCTGCCACCTGCTTAACGTCCCTGGCATGTCACAGTGTGTGTTATGGGAAATAAGCTGACTTGTTTTGAGTGTTAACCAGCTTCACTGGTCAATCAGAGTAGAAAAGCACTATAAGACCCAGTCCATCCACTAAATATGGGAACACAGAGCCCCGATCTATGACCTGCACTTTGTGTAACCTCGTTAATAAAAATGCAGGAAGGTGAAAATAGCCTATCACCCTGAAAATCCTTCAGTCAACAATCAAAGAAGCATCACTGGCAAGGGGAATCCCAAGTTGCATCACCCTGAAAGGCATGAACTCTGCTCCCTGTGGGTCGGCCCGGAGGAAGAGGCTAAATTAAACGGTGAAAATGGCTGTAAGAACCTCACGCCTCTCAATCTGATGTGGACTAACTTCATTATCAGAATCAGAAGAGGAGCCTTTTCAAGCTGCTGGCACCAGACAGTTCATTAAAGACCCGTCACCGCTTTGTTACCCAGCAGCTCCCAGGGATCGATGTGTAATGTGCTTTTTGTTTATGGAGACAGAGAAAAGGGGAGGAGAGAGGACAAACTAATTGAGCTCCCCAAATTATTATCCCGATAGCCTCGTGACCTGCTCCACTGCGGGCGAGGGCGCAGCAGAGGCATCCTACCAGTCAGCAACTACAGGTGTGTTTCCAACTTGGACCTGCCACATGTACCATTTCTGTTCAAAGGCAAATTTGAGTCCTCCTGCCTCTTGTCAATAGAAAATGGAAATTACTTTTTCTTGTTTGATTCTCGCTATCAACAGCCAATAGAACTGAACTGTAGGTATAATTAAATGTCTCAGCTTTCACACACACACACATATATATAAGTACATATAAGTGAATAGCACTAATATGGTGTCTCACAGTCCGTGGTGCTTTTCTTTAATTGCCACTCTCCTTTTCTATCTATCCTTTCTTCTCCTTCCTCTGCTCTCGCTCCATCCCAGTCTGTCCCTTCTCAACATACTGCATTTGAAGAATTAGCCGCACTAACGTAGGCCCTAATTGGCTGTCACTGTGTGCCTGAAAATGTGAAGCCACTTCCTCGATATAATCATGTTTACACGCGAGCGCCGGGTGCCAGACTGCTGGGCTTGTCTCTATTGAGCTTGTTTAGGGAGTAATTTACTGTAAAATTGGCTATGATAGTCAGTCACTGTGTGTGAGAGAGAGAGAAGAACCAACTCAGCGTAAAATGGGGTTTTTTCTATACACTGACTCGCCGAACTGTGCAAGTTATTTTTTTATTGTTTGAGGAAGGAGGTTTGTAATGTAGAATCAGCTGAGATGAACCTTATTATGAGCAAATGAGCTAAACCAGTTTAATGCGAGCGACACAGACTATCAGCGCATTAGAAGAACTAACAAATCACGTAAGATGGATTACACAACACCAGAAACAAACAACATCAACATCTTGCTGCTACATTTGTTTATAGACAATTTCTTTCTGCTGCTTCACTTTATCACACTAATTGGAGGCAATAAAACAATCATTTGAGAAAGTGACAAATCAGGATCCAATTTGAAAAAACGAACGACCATAATTTCTCTGTTACCGCACTTAGAGAGACCTCGATCACAAAGCAGTCGCTTCAAATAGAAGGCTTCATCTTTAGACTTCAGGTACGGTTTTTCCATGAGCGTCAAGAATGTTTCTAATTAAAAGCATCTTCATTCTGAAGCACAGTGATCCCAGGAATTTATTCCTTATGAGCTCGCCCCGTTAATTCCCATTCCCAGCACAGCTAGGGCCGGGGGTCCACTTGAGAAGTCGACACACTGTGAAGTAGCCCTGACATTTTTCTCCTCTAATTGTGTTTTCCTCTCTTTGCTTCGGATTGCAGGAGCACGTTTATTTGTTTCAGTTTGTGTTTGTGGCTGTGCAACAAAATGTGGCTGTATGTTCGAGCGCCTTGTGCTGTGCGTGTGCGCACACATACTTATTCATCTCTTTGTGTGTGTACAACAACACTGTGTATGTTTTTTGCCAATTAGGCACTCAATGACAGGACATGTGGCGAAGCAGCTAGCTGAGCTATTCATGGATCAGCAGTTATGGGAGGAAATTTCAAAATACCAACTGGACACACACACACACACACACACACACACACACACACACACACAAAGAGCCACAGTAATTTCAATAGCTCAGTGAATAAATGTGATCTCAGACAGTGGATGCTGTCTTTCGTTGGATCATGTGTTGACACCGTTGTCCTTCTTTGGTGAGCTCTTTATTTCACAAAAATGTTTTAGAAATAGCATTTTGAAGCATTAGCTTGTAATTATTATTACATTTATATTAATTATTTTATTTTTAGGTAGCAGAGGCAGTTTATGAAGCCAGAAGCTACCACATTTGGATGAGAGGGTTAGTTGTCAGATGATGCACATGATAACCAGCTGCCTTTACTGGCCAGATAACTAATCAAATAGAAGTTCACAGACTTCATGTGTGGACCCAGTGTCGGGTATAATGGTGGAGGTTAATTTTATTTTTATTGTACAAAAGGACAAGAGTGCAATGGTAAAGTGGAAAATGCATCCACGACAGGAACAGCTAAACACACAACATGCTAACGCAAAGCTAGCCAAGAACCCTGAGTGATACTGAAACTCAGTGCATGCTGACCCCAACCCAGCAGTCACACCTGATCTTCGTGGGGTAACAAAGGCAGCAGAAGGGCTTGTAGCCTCCATTTCTACCAGTTCATGTGTCTAAAGTAGAATCAAGATCGGTTTGAAGCGTCTTTAGGCCGCTTTTCATCTTTGCTTTGTGCTCATATGTAAAAATGATCCTCATTAGGACAGGAACTTGCATAGATGTGTGAGACTGTAGCCTGCAGGCTCCTATTAATAGTTAACTAGTAATTATGTGACGAAGTGTTTCAGGTCATCTTACGGAGTAACAAAAACTACTGTAACTGGCAGTGTAAGGTTCAAGGTTCTCTATGCATCACATGCATAGTTATATAAGTATAACACACCGTGAAATGTTACCTGACACGCTCCTCGACTTGTGTAAAAGTGGCGGGAAGAACATTATATATAATATATTCATTAGGTGAATGTGCAGTAGTAGCATGTTTGCAGCAAGCAGGTGAATTCTGTACATTGTGTAAATTAAATAAGAATAGACAATCTGACTATTTTACAGGATGGACAATGTGAACATATTTAAAATTAAAGGAATTTGAAATGTACATTGTGCTGGTGGGTTTAGAGTGTCTGGAAGAGAGTCGTGTCTCAGTCACTTATGGATGATGTGAGAGGGCGGGTGTGTGTGGGGGGGGAGCAATCCTGCAGCAGCGTTCTGCTGTACGGATCACTCTCTGGAGAGCTTTTTGGTCCTTCACACAGCTGTTCCCAAACCACGATGTCATGTTCTGTGTGAGGATGCTCTCCACAGCGCCTGTATAGAAAATCCTGAGGATCTTTGGAGAGACCCTGAACTTCCTCAGTTGTCGTAGGTGATACAGGCGCTGCCTAGCCTTTTTGGTCTGGACCTGAATGTGGGCAGCCCATGTCAGGTCTGAGGAGATGTGGACACCAAGATACTTGAAGGACTGCACCCTCTCCACTGGAGCTCCATTGATGATAATGGGCTTGTAGTCTCTGTGCTGACCCCTTCTGAAGTCCACCACCAGCTCCTTGGTCTTGCTGACGTTCAGCTGGAGGTGGTTGTCCTGGCACCACGATGCCAGATTCTTCACTTCATCCATGTAGGCCGCCTCATCGTTGTTGGAGATGGCACCCAACACCACTGTGTCGTCAGCAAACTTCACAATGGTGTTGGAGCCGTGGGTGGCCACACAGTCTGAAGTGTAGAGGGAGTAGAGCAGTGGCGAGAGGACACAAGGGATTACTGTCTCCGGCAAGTAATTAAGTAAACGCAGCACAGAAGTCCAGTTCAGCAAATCTGAAGTCTTTACCTCATTGATAGTGAGATATTTAAGAGGAAAAAATGTTTTAACCATTTGTTTTAATCCTGTTACAGCCCAGAGTCTGCAGCCTGGCTGTGACACAAAAACAGGACCACAGCGTTGAGATGATGGCCAGCCTACCACACCTGTACACAGGTAAGGTAGGAAAAGGTTAATACCTGCTGAAAGACTGGGACTGTCCTCTGAACACACTTTCGTAAGGCAATCTCATATTTAACTGGATACTCTTAACACTGAATTATCTGCAGTGTCACTGACTTTTGTGACTACGTTCATATTTGAAAGCGTGATGTTAATACAGCAGTTTAAATCCTGTGGAACAGGGGAAGGACACAGGAAGAGGCTAGTGGCTGTTCCTACTTTTTGAACCTCTCAACAAATTCAAGCTTGATTTGAGCTCCACAGATTTTCATATACATGCACTAAATAAAATAAAATGTGACTAAATTGGCTCAGGGAGCCAAAGAAGTATTGTAAGTATTGTATTTGGTAGGTAAAATATGTACAGCTGATTATGTTACATGTTAAGAGGCTCTGGTCTATTTTTACAAACTTACAGAGAATTAAGAGAAGCTTTCACTTATTTTATTTGATAACTAAACTGATTGGCTGTGTCCCTTTAAATACAGACAAGAGAAAAACGATAGAAAAGCCTCAGTATAAGAAATGAGAGGTGAACACAGAGCGGGCACGAGTCAGAGGAAAAAGATGCAGTGGCTATAAAACAACGATGTCGTCTCTTCAGTATGTGTATAAAGTAAGACCTGTGTTTTGTGCTGTTTGCCTTTGGATTGAAGCATGTTGAGTGGATTCTCCGTGTGATAACTGTCGCCCACTGGACCAAATGTGCTCTAAGTCACCTCTTCCTCGATCAATCAGCTCAGCTCTCGTCTCCTGAAGCGATGCCATATGGCCTCGCTTCCTCTCTCCTCGCACTCTGTTTCGCTGTCCTAGTAAATGTCTCACCTTCTTGCCTTCCCTCTCCCATCTCCCTCCTTTGTTCATACGTTACTCAGATACTCTGTCCCATGCTCGCCTCTTTTCTGTTTCCTTCTTTTGTCTGAACGCAGAGATGTACAAGGACTCACACTTCCCAGCTTGCCCTCCTGCCACCAATTTTTCAGGGCCACACCTGTGCATGAGTGAGAGCTCTGCCAGTGGACATGACATGTCTCCTTTTTCCTCCCTTTGCCTTCTTCCTACTCCTACGCTTGCCTCCACTACTTGTTTCTCACCTGTTTAATGTGATGTGTGGCGATCAATGCAGCAGCAGTAGAGCCAAAGACAAAGAAAAACACCTTTTATCAGTGATTATATGTTATGTTGTGATTTTTTGGAAACATATATCTGTGTGAGTTGTTCTCCATGTTTAGGAAACGATAGCTACTGTGTGAGTGAATCTGTTTTTAAGAATTAAAAATCACAGCGAGGGCTGTCACTGCACTCCATGTCCCTTCACCTAAGGAAGAAATTTCTCTCAGTGTTGCTTCTGGTAGAGAAGTGGTTGCGTCACCTGGATAATTGGACAGTATTTCAGCCGTGTGTATGCTGCGAGGATTTTAAACATTAGATCTTTATTGCAGTTCCATGTTACAGGTTCTGATTCTGTGCTCAGAATCTGTAAGGATGCTGTAATAGGTTTTACCATTTCACAGTGCAGAAAATAAACGTGACTGTTGGTGCCTTAAAACATCTCCAGATTTATGAAATTATCCAGAAATACTGCTTGTTTATTTAAATGATTGCATTATGTGATACATGACCTTGGCAGCATTGACAGACTAATATGGGGGACTGCACGTGACTGAAGAAAGTCCCAAATGTGATGTGCTTCAGTATTACTGCTGTCGCTGCGCCCTCCTGTCAGCGTCAGCGGCCTAAACAGTTCGACTGACATGTTGCTTTCTCACCAAACATGAAGTTTCATGTTAATTGTGTGAATATATTTGCAGTGGAAACCCTTAAATTGCAAATAAAAGCTAACTACGTATAGTGGGATGTTAGAAGTTGTCCTAAAAGTCGTACGTTTTCTCTCGTTTTTCTTTACATGCTCTTTTTGTCTTTAAAATAGAAAATTCAAACAGATAGCACCAAAGAATCGCGAGTGTTACAGTATAAAGTGATTTAAAGTAATTGTTTTGTCTCTGTTTTTGTAATCGGGTGCTGTAGAAGTGAGCTTGAATTTAACTGAAAGTGCCTTCCATGGACAGCATGCCAGATATCCTGTTTGTGCTGCTAAGTTTAAGCAACATATTATGATACCACTATTGACATGATGATGATGATGACATCTAAACAAGATGGCGCCGAGTATGGCAGCCTTGTCGCGAGCTCCCCCAAGCAACGGCTTTCTTCTGTGTTTAATTTTACTTTTCCTTTATTTTTTCACGAGCAGCACTTGTCTCCTTGTGTACGACCGACAAACCTTACTGGACATAAAAGACGGTCTTTCTTATAACTTTCCGGAGTTCAAGTTTTGCAACACCGACGCTCCGTTTGCAGACCTCCCATTCATCTCACCTGAGACGCCTTTGTTCTCTGGCCCTGGAGGCCGCAAACGCCGACGCAGAGGGAGAAGATCTGGCGTTCTGGTTCGACTGAGACGGCGCACTAACAGACCACCGTTACCCAGTTTATTACTGGCTAACATGCAGTCTCTGGAGAACAAGCTGTGCGAGCTTCGGGCACGGATCTCATTCCAGCGAGAGATGCGGGACTGCTGCGTGATCTGCCTCACAGAAACCTGGCTATCGGACAAGGTACCGGACTCCGCAATACAACTACCGGGGTTCTCCGTGCACCGCGCGGACAGGTCACAGGATCTTACTGGGAAAAGCAGAGGCGGTGGTGTGTGTTTCATGATCAACAACAGCTGGTGTGATTATGCGAACGTGCACCCGGTCAAATCCTTCTGCTCACCGGACCTGGAGTACCTGATGATTAAGTGCCGGCCATTCTGGCTACCGAGGGAATTTACAGCAGTGATTATTACGGCTGTTTACATTCCCCCACAAGCCGACACTGACCGAGCACTCAGGGAACTGTACAGCGCGATCAGCAGCGAGGAAACCGCACACCCAGAGGCAGCGTTTATCACAGCCGGAGACTTTAATAAGGGAAACCTGAAGAAAGTCTCACCAAAACTCCATCAACACATCCATTTTAGCACTCGTGGAGATCGGCTACTCGACCACTGCTACACCTCTTTCCGGGATGCGTACAAAGCCCTCCCCCGCGCCCCATTCGGCCAATCAGATCACCGCTCCATCCTGCTCCTGCCCGCCTACAGGCAGAAGCTGAAACAGGAAGCTCCAACCCGGAGGGCGGTGCACTGTTGGACGGACCAATCGGAGTCTGCGCTGCGGGACTGTTTTGATCACGCGGACTGGGAAATGTTTCACGTGGCCGCCAGAGACATTGATGAATACACAGACTCAGTCTGTGGATTTATCAGGAAATGCGTGGAAGATGTCGTCCCATCCAGAACAGTTAAATCCTTCCCAAATCAAAAACCCTGGATTAACGGAGATGCTCGCGCGGCACTGGCGGCACGGAGCACCGCCTTTGCCTCCGCGAACACATCGGACTACAAACACCCACATTACCAACTCCGGAAGACGATCAAAGCAGCCAAACGTGAGTACAGGGACAGGGTGGAGCAACAGTTTGACAACCCTCGGAGTATGTGGCAGGGACTAAACACGATCACAGACTTTAGAGGGAAACCAGCACACCGCAGACCACGGCCTCTCTGTGTGAGGATCTAAACGTATTCTACGCTAGATTCGACACAGCGAACACCATGAGACCGGACAGTGTGCGCACCGTGGATGACGTCAGTGCGCACACTGTGTCTGAGGAGGATGTGCGAGGTGCTTCAGGAAGGTGAACAGACGCAAAGCTACTGGTCCGGACGGGATTCCCGGCCGCGTCCTCAAGTCATGCGCGGCTCAGCTGGCTGGAGTGTTCACGCACATCTTCAACCTTTCCCTCTCTCTGTCTGTAGTCCCAGCCTGCTTCAAAATGGCCACCATCGTCCCTGTACCCAAATCCTCCACCATCTCCTCATTGAACGACTGGCGACCTGTAGCCCTGACCCCCATCGTAAGCAAATGCTTCGAGAAGCTGGTCAGGGACTTCATCTGCTCTGCACTACCCGACTCACTGGACCCTCTACAGTTTGCATACCGCCACAACAGGTCCACTGATGATGCCATAGCCCTGACACTACACACTGCCCTGTCACACCTGGAGAAGAGAGACACGTATGTGAGAATGCTGTTTGTAGATTACAGCTCAGCATTCAATACCATCGTTCCCTCGAAGCTGGACAGGAAACTGCAGGATCTAGGACTGAGCAGCTCCCTCTGCAGCTGGATCCTTAGCTTCCTGTCTGACAGACGCCAGGTGGTCAGACTGGGCAGCATCACCTCATCCCCCATCACACTGAACACTGGTGCTCCACAGGGGTGTGTACTGAGCCCTCTCCTATACTCACTCTACACCTACGACTGCACGGCCACTAACAGCTCCAACATCATTGTGAAGTTTGCGGACGACACTACAGTGGTGGGTCTTATCACCAACGGTGATGAGACGGCTTACAGGGAGGAGGTCAGCGCCCTGACCCACTGGTGTCAAGACGACCATCTCACCCTCAACGTCGCAAAGACAAAGGAGTTGATAGTGGACTTCCGGAGGTGCAGAGAAGTACACACCCCCATCACCATCAACGGCGCTGCTGTGGAGAGAGTGAGCAGCTTCCGGTTCCTTGGTGTACATCTGGCTGAGGATCTTACGTGGTCAGTACACACAAACAAAACAGTGAAGAAGGCGCAGCAGCGCCTCTTCTTTCTCAGGAGACTGAAAAGATTCGGCATGAGCCCCCGCATCCTCAGGACCTTCTATCACTGTGCCATTGAGAGCATCCTCACTGGATGCATCACCACCTGGTATGGCAACAGCACCGCCTACAACCGCAAAGCTCTCCAGAGAGTAGTGCGGTGCTCTGAACGGATAATTGGAGGTGAGCTTCCCTCCCTCCAAGACATCTACAGGAAGCGGTGCCTGAGGAAAGCGGGGAGGATCATCAAGGACTCCAGTCACCCCAGCCATAAACTGTTCAGACTGCTTCCATCAGGAAGGAGGTTCTGCAGCATCCGGTCCCGTACCAGCAGACTGAGAGACAGCTTCTTCCACCAGGCCATCAGACTGCTGAACACGTCATAGACACCTCAGCTTCACTACTGGAACTTTAACATTATGCACTCCACACTGTACAGTAATGCCACTGTTTTGCACGTCTCAACTCTGTATATTTTATTTTATATATTTTATTTATTGTTTACTCTATTTAATTTGTAAAATATGTGTATACACACACACACACACACACACACACACACACACACACGTAGAAAAATATGTAGTATACACATCCAGAAATGCATATACTATTATATATTGTACATATACAGTGGGGCAAAAAAGTATTTAGTCAGCCACCGATTGTGCAAGTTCCCCCACCTAAAATGATGACAGAGGTCAGTAATTTGCACCAGAGGTACACTTCAACTGTGAGAGACAGAATGTGAAAAAAAAAAATCCATGAATCCACATGGTAGGATTTGTAAAGAATTTATTGGTAAATCAGGGTGGAAAATAAGTATTTGGTCAATAACAAAAATACAACTCAATACTTTGTAACATAACCTTTGTTGGCAATAACAGAGGTCAAACGTTTACTATAGGTCTTTACCAGGTTTGCACACACAGTAGCTGGTATTTTGGCCCATTCCTCCATGCAGATCTTCTCGAGAGCAGTGATGTTTTGGGGCTGTCGCCGAGCAACACGGACTTTCAACTCCCGCCACAGATTTTCTATGGGGTTGAGGTCTGGAGACTGGCTAGGCCACTCCAGGACTTTCAAATGCTTCTTACGGAGCCACTCCTTTGTTGCCCGGGCGGTGTGTTTTGGATCATTGTCATGTTGGAAGACCCAGCCTCGTTTCATCTTCAAAGTTCTCACTGATGGAAGGAGGTTTTGGCTCAAAATCTCACCATACATGGCCCCATTCATTCTGTCCTTAACACGGATCAGTCGTCCTGTCCCCTTGGCAGAAAAACAGCCCCATAGCATGATGTTTCCACCCCCATGCTTCACAGTAGGTATGGTGTTCTTGGGATGCAACTCAGTATTCTTCTTCCTCCAAACACGACGAGTTGAGTTTATACCAAAAAGTTCTACTTTGGTTTCATCTGACCACATGACATTCTCCCAATCCTCTGCTGTATCATCCATGTGCTCTCTGGCAAACTTCAGACGGGCCTGGACATGCACTGGCTTCAGCAGCGGAACACGTCTGGCACTGCGGGATTTGATTCCCTGCCGTTGTAGTGTGTTACTGATGGTGACCTTTGTTACTTTGGTCCCAGCTCTCTGCAGGTCATTCACCAGGTCCCCCCGTGTGGTTCTGGGATCTTTGCTCACCGTTCTCATGATCATTGTGACCCCACGGGATGAGATCTTGCGTGGAGCCCCAGATCGAGGGAGATTATCAGTGGTCTTGTATGTCTTCCATTTTCTGATGATTGCTCCCACAGTTGATTTTTTCACACCAAGCTGCTTGCCTATTGTAGATTCACTCTTCCCAGTCTGGTGCAGGTCTACAATACTTTTCCTGGTGTCCTTCGAAAGCTCTTTGGTCTTGGCCATGGCTTCACTACTGGAACTTTAACATTATGCACTCCACACTGTACAGTAATGCCACTGTTTTGCACATGTCTCAACTCTGTATATTTTTATATATTTTATTTATTGCTTACTCTATTTAATTTGTAAAATATGTGTACACACACACACACACACACACACACGTAAAAAAATATTTAGTATACACATCCAGAAATGCATATACTATTATATATTGTACATATATTTATTAGTTTCAGATGTAGCCATTCTTGTATTTTGCTTGTTTACATTATTGTATTTTGCACAACTCTGTTGCTTGTGAAGCTCGCACACAAGAATTTCACTCACATGTGCTGTACCAATGTACCTGCACATGTGATGTGACAATAAAAAGTGATTTGATTTGATTTGATTTATTCTTCTTTCACAGCATGCAAAAGTCTGCAGCCATTTTCCATTTTGCAGGCTTCCAGGCTTCTTGAAGGACGGTATGGTATTGGTACAATGGTACTGATGGCATTATATCACTAAAACTGCACCGACCCACTAATGATGCTAAGTTTAGTTTAACTGGTCCAAGTGGCTCTTTGACTACATTAAGCAGTCTCAACTCTGACATTAACCACTGTTAACCACCTGACAGTCAGAAGCTTTGCATTACCTTTGCGGCATTTCATCTGACCAATAAGGTTGAGCTGAGACAATATCATGTCTTATGTTTAACCACCGACGTTTGTTCATGAAATTAAGCGGCTCGGCACTTTTGGCTTTTGCTGCTCTTTGACTTTATAAGTTTCTGAGTTATTATAGAAAAGATAAAAGTGGAAAACACATTGTTGGAAGAATCAGAAATATCAGCTTGTTTACTTTCAGTCGGTTTTTTTTGGATTTGTGTATATGGTAAATGGCGTGTATTTATATAGCGCTTTACTCAGTCCCTAAGGACCCCAAAGCACTTTACACATCCAGTCATCCACCCATTCACACACACATCCACACACTGGTGATGGCAGCTACATTGTAGCCACAGCCACCCTGGGGCGCACTGACAGAGGCGAGGCTGCCGGACACTGGCGCCACCGGGCCCTCTGACCACCACCAGTAGGCAACGGGTGAAGTGTCTTGCCCAAGGACACAACGACCGAGACTGTCCAAGCCGGGGCCCGAACCGGCAACCTTCCGATTACAAGGCGAACGCCCAACTCTTGAGCCACAATCGCCCTGTAGATTATAAACTGTAGATAAAGGACAGAGATGCAGATTAAGAGGCAGATGTGATGAACAGTAACGTAGCTTGTTTCCCACCTACTCGCGGTGAGTAAGTACGTGGGAAACAGGTAAACGAGCAGAAAGCACAGGTTGACTCTAAATGTGTTCATTTAAAAACACAAACACAGACTCCTAGTAACTAAGACACGTGGGGGAAAGAAAAGCAAACCAAAACTGTATTTAAGCTTTAAAAACATGGCACAAGTCTTGTAAATTTGCATTTACCTTCGTTCTTGTCACATAGTCACTTTTCAGTCCCCTCACTCTCGTCCAAACTCGGCTGGCCAGACTGGCTACCTGCTGGATGCCACAAAACCATTAGTGTGGTGTGAGAGGCTCTCACTGCAGCCCTGCACTCCTCTGCTCTGCACTGAGCTCTACTTCTGTGCTCTCATTTCATCTTTCTTTTTCTCATCATATACCCTCTCCTGCTGTCATCTTTTTCTCTCACTCCACTCTCTTCTTTCCCTTTGCTTTCTCATGTTTTTCCCCAGCACTGCAGGACCTGCGTCGCTCGGGTCTTCACATATTACTTCTGTTATCTCAGACTTGTCTTGTTCATAGTTAGCACTTTGTTTTAACTAGTCCTGAATCCTGTTCATTCGTTCTGTGACAGATCTGTGAGCCTCCTTTACCCTGGTACAAATAAAGATTTTATTCATTATAAATACTTTGTTACAATAATGTTAGCTAAGTTTTACTTTTAGGCAAAACTGTCTGCGTCAGAGGGCGACGCTGTCAGGGGCTGTGACCCAGTGTTTTGAGTTTATTTTGTATTTTTGATTTTTCTTATGTTAGTGTGCCATAATATAAAGTTGTTGTGATATTATTTAGTTCAGGTTTTGTTTCAACCATGTCTCCATGATTTATGAGTCTTTTCCTGTCCTCTATATAGTCTGTCTTGTCCTGTGTTTTACTTTCTGTTATGCCAGTGCTTTAGTCTCCATCTTCCATGTCTCCTCAGGTATTTCATGTCTTGGATTGTGTGTTTGTCTGGTTACATGTTCCTGTGAGTTTTGGCTTTTCATGGATCAGGTTTTTCCCTCAAGCTCGTACTCTGTTTATCTCACGTTGTAGTTTTTCATGTTCGTGTTCAGGCCATGTTCATGTCAGAGTTTTCATGTTTTAGTTCTCGCCCATGTTCGCCTTGCTTTGTTCTTGTGTTCATGTTTTTCAGCCAAATAAGCGGCTCGCTTTGTGGTTAACCTTAGTTCATTTTCTCCCACGTCTCCTTAGGGTCCATTTTGCAAACACACATATTCATCTCTTATTTTATTAACAACAGCAGTGTGATTCTGAGAAAATGAGAAAAAAATGTCCCACATCTATAATTAAAGGCAATCGTCATAATTTCTTGACTTAAAAACTGTGACTGAACTGACATATTTGAGACTGAGGTGATAAGGGTCACATCTCGTCACCATCACATGTCCGTGACTCGACTTTGGCTTCATGCATGAAGGTATTTAGCTTCATAATCACGAGCGAAGTTCCTGCACTGGGGAGAGAGAAGATGGAAACAAATTGCCAGATAAATACTGAATTAATTACCTATTATTATTGTATTAATGAAAGCAATCTTTACAAAATGTTGTATTCCGTCAATAATAATTTATTCAGTGTACCACATTAGACAAATATCTGTCAGGTCATTGATCTGTTTGTTCCTAAAGTAAAACACACATTCATGGATTGATTCGTCACCACAGCAAATATTTTAGCATACTGCAGGAGGAAAAACATACATATAATCCATAACATAAATAATGTTCAGTTAACTGCACATTCAGGCTTTTGTTTATGCCTGTGATAAGCATTATTATCATCCGAAGTCCACCATCTTTATTTAGTAGAAATGTATGTGGGTTTAAAATGTGCAGCCTTGGTTCCTCTACGGACTAACAGCTGCAGCACACTGTGCAGAGCCTCTTTAATGGTTTAATTACCTGCATAAGGTTAGCATTGTTTTGCACTTACATTTGATGTGACACGCAAAGGCTGAGCTGTAGTGAACTGCTGTATTATCTTTACAACATGTCTGTGCAGGTTCTCCATCATGCAGGTCAGTGTCATCTCTGAGCTTGAAACGAAGGTGAGTGGACTTCTTTAAGTGTCTTCGTCTTACTTAAAGAAGTCCAGCTGCCTTCTTTTCAAGCGCTTAAGGTACAAAGAGCGGCTTTGCACCCTTAGCTGTTGCACACTCACACATAAGCCTGTATCACTGCACTGCAGTCATGCTGCTACACTGACTACATGCAGTGGACACATGTGTAATCACAGAAGCATCCAGGTTCCTCAGTGTGTGCAGTACTGGAGCACAAGCTGTGAAATGATGTGTGACACTGCAGATAGTAAGAGATAATGTTAAGTGTTCACCGTGACACAAATTAAATAGAATTTAGATTAAAACTCTTGTTTTAAGTTTTTTTAGGCACTGGTAATACTAGTCCATGTACGCGGAGAAGACAGATGTGGAAATCAGATCACAACGATGTACTGACCTTATTAATTTAACAAAAACAAATCCAAATGGATTTAATTTGTTCTTTGCAATAGTCTGATTTATGTGTTTACGCTGAACAGACCTGGTACTCAGCATTTAGGTGTTCAAAAAGAGTTTGTGACTGTCAGAGTGACAAATCTGATGCATATATTAATCTACTGAAACATTTGACACATTATGACATGAAAAGGAGACATAAAATCTTTAACGTCATAAACACCAAAATGCCAAAAGTCCAGCAGCTGGTCTCCTCGGATCACAGACATTTATAGACTATTGTTAAATTACAAAAACATATAGACCTGAGATGTGCTGCTACCATAAAATTCAAAATGAACTAATATTTTTTATTTAAAAAATGTAATGTGTGTATTCTCAGTGGACAGTACAAGGACAAGAACAGATTTAGTCTGGTTTGGGATATTCTTTTAATTGAACATTTTAAATGTAGTTGAGCAGCACGATTTTTATATTTATGAAGATCTTTCATCAGTTTGTGTTCTTCTGAGAACATCCCAGCTCAGTACGAGCTGCATGGGTTTATTATATTCTATTCTTTGTTGTGTCTTGTATCTGTCTGTAATTCTGTGTCCTGGTCTCTCACCTGTGCTCCCCCATCACCTTAGCTCATAACACAAAATCAACACGGGCAGTTTTGCTCGTGAAGCTGGAGCCTCACAGAATCACAGCACATGTGTCCATCATGACTTACAGCTTCCTCTGAATGTAACAAACATTAAATATTTTAATTTAAAAATAAATATTAAAAATAATCATCATGAAAACTAATTTATTAAGTGTTGATGTCATTCATTTATTTCTTTTGGGCAGTAAATAAATAATTTGCAGAGAAACAGTTGCTTGAGGAAATTGATTATGTTGTTGTAATTGTGTAAACCTGCGTCGACCTACAGTTTCTGGTCATGTGGAAAAAGCTTTTGTAATCCAGTCAGAGAGTGCCTCCATCTAAATCTGCTTGGAAACAACTCAGTTATACAGAAAGTGTAAAGGCCATTTCTCTGAGTCTGTGTCGCTGCTGCTACATTTAGTCTGTTTGAAGTTTGACATCATATGCACCAGTTTCACAACAGTATCATAAAATCCTGCCTTTGGGATACATGGTTGCAACTTCAATGAAACATCTTAGTGTTCTTGGAATATCTCGTAAAATGTTGTTAGTCGTGTATGTGAGTCTCATTTAACTGCATGAACTCAACTCCTGAGACCCACGTTTGTGTGTGTGTGTGTGTGTGTGTGTGTGTGTGTGTGTGTGTGTGTGTGTGTGTGTGTGTGTGTGTGTGTGTGTGTGTGTGTGTGTGTGTGTGTGAAACAAAGAGGACGGGCGTAAACATGGGTGCCAGATCATTTAAAAATGATAGAAACTCATTCTGTATTTGTGTAACCTCAGAGTGAGTTGGGGTGTAGAGGTCATAGGTCATCTTTCATTTGAATAACGGCCTTCCTGGAAAAGCAAAATGTGTTAGAGGTTTTCCAGTCTGGTTTTAAACCCTTTCATAGCACTGAATCAGCCCTTTTAAAAGTTTTCAATGACATATGTTTAGCGACTGATGCTGGGGACTGTGCTGTTCTTGTGCTTTTAGATTTGACAGCTGCGTTTGATACCGTGGATCATGCCATTTTATTCTCTCGTTTGGAGCACTGGAGTGGTTCAGGTCCTACTTGGCGGGGCGAAGTTTTTGTGTCAGCCTCGGTGACTATGTGTCGTCCTCCGCTCCCCTCTTGTGTGGTGTCCCACAGGGCTCGGTTCTAGGCCCCCTCCTCTTCTCTTTATATCTGCTTCTGTACTGAGAAAGCACGGCATTGCTTTCCACTTTTATGCTGATGACTGTCAGATCTATGTCCCTCTAAAGAAAAAAGGCGGATACCTTACACAGCCATTACTTCAGTGTTTCAATGACATTAAAAGACAGAGGTGATGGTTTTTGGTAGCCCCACTGAGACCCCCCAATGTGTATGTAGATTCCCTGGCCCAGTATGTTAAGCCAGCTGTCACAAACCTGGGGGTCAAAGTGTGATCTGAAGCTTGACAGTCAGATTAAGGCAGTGGTAAAATCAAGTTTCTTTCACCTCAGGCATCTGCAAAAATAAAGCCAATTCTTTTTTCTCGGCAGCGCTTTGAGACAGTGATCCAGGCCTTTGTTAGCACTCGGCTGGATTACTGTAATGCACTTTATATTGGACAGGCCAGTTCTTTACCTGTTTTTAAGTCACTCTTGAAAACCCACCTCTTTACCCTGACCTTTGACACCACGTGAGATGTTGGTTTTTATTTTTATTTCAGTTGTTTTTAGGTGATTCGATACTGTTTTATCTTGTTTTTGTTTTAATATAGAGCTGTTTTAATTTTATGTTTTATGTGTTTTATTTATTTATTTTGCTGCTTTCTGTTATTCTATTGTTTTAACTTATTTTTTGTACAGCACTTTGTTCCTGTGCTGGGTATTTTAAAGTGCTTTATAAATAAAATTGGATTGGATTGGACCAAAAAACTTGCTGGTCCTGCTTTTTTCTTCTTTTTTTCCTTATCTCGATGTCAGTCTGCATTGCTGGCTGTTAGTATTTCTTTTTTAATGTGTGTGTCTCCTTGTCCATCTGGCTGAAGTGAGAGGGCACGGGGGCAAACTGTGGATGGCAGCAGGAGCGGAGTGTGTGTCTGAGTGTGTGTCTGAGTGTGTGCATACTCTCGGAAACTGTAAACAAGTATGTGTGTGCACATTTCCATAGAGCTGAAAATACAATGCTGCATCAGACCCAACTGTCAGCTTTCTGGTGACATTGGGAGGAGAGAGGTGGAGTACGATGGAGAGTACAAACAGCAAACACGTGCACGCTTTGTTTGGCATGAGATGACCTGCTGCAGACAATTATGTCTCCTCTGCTCTGCCACAATCAAATTAGTGGTGGAGGACAAGGCCTCTGAAGAGACCCACCGCTGCGAGGGAAATGAAAACACGAACACACACAACTCCTCACTTTAATACACACATTCCACCACGCACACATGCACCTATATTATTTTATAAACGTTATGGCTAACATTTATGTACGAAGACACATTTGAGTAAATGCATTCTAAGAAAACGATGCACGAACAAGTAAGTTATAAACGAGGAGATGGATCTCTCAAAACGCCATCATCTCCGTCGTTATGGAAACAAACATGTTGTAAACAAATTGTTAATTAAAGAAAGGACAGATGCAAAGAGAAGATGACATTGAAGGCTTATCGCCACATTTAAATCTGGTGCAATTTCATTTTTCATGGGAGAACTTTGACATTGATTAGTAGGCAATCCTGGAAGAAATCAAATCTAAAATGTAAATCCCAGCAATAGGTGCCTGCTCAATAAGCTCTATATACAGTGTTCAGCAGAAAAGTCCTCGATTCCAGTCATGAGATGACAATGAGACCTGTTTGATGTACAGCAGGATGCCGACTGCTTGCCATCTGTCACAACTTGCGTGATGTGCAAAAGATACATGAGATCAATTTAACAGTTCCACTTAACAGCACAAAGAAGAATGTTTGAGTGCATGATGTAATTGATTTTAGGAATGGAATCTGGGACCACCGACTGTGAGTCAGCTATGAAGATAGCTTTTGTTTTTCCTTCCAGCTCAGCAGAAAAAGGGTTGGAAATTAAGAGGGTTAAATGTATATATGCTGCACAGAGGATCGTGTTGCAAGTAAGGTAAAGTAAAATGAAACTCAACTGGTGTGAGCACCTACAAGACAGTGTCATGGAGCGTGTCAGAGATGTCTAATGATGTGAAAGAACAGCTTGATTGTTCTTCTTTGTTAGAGAGAACAGACGCTACATGGGTTTTCTATAAAACACCAAAATCTTCTTTTTCCTTCCTGCTGCCCACACACAGTCATGATTGGTGCCACTGGCTGCAAAGTGTAAGGAGACGTTATAAATGGACATTTATGATGCACGTGTTTGTTTGCAGTTCTAAATTAAGCCACCGACACTCAGCGAGTAAAGCCAGCCGCAGTGGGGCACAGCCACAGGGCTGTGGTTATATGTGTCACCAACAAAACAGCAGAAAAACAGAATCAGCTTTTTACCCTGCAAATGAAAATGTTGATATTTGCATGAATCTGGATGTTCAAATTAACCAACTGTCCGGAGGAAAGAGAAGACTTGAAATAGTTTTAGTCGTGGCCTGTAGACTTTAGGTGCTGTGAAAGGCCAGAGTGCCACAGAGGAAATATGACCAAACTAATTTACCCTTGTAGAAATAAAGAAGAGTAAATAACAGTGAAGTGGGGAAAGAGAGGGTAACCGATCCATGGGGAAAGACAGCGTTGCAACATTGTCACCACTCAAAACACGTTTAATAAAATGATGCAGTGGGTTTTCAATGCGGACAAACCCACCCCACTTCATCCACTACAATCATAGCTGGTATCACTATGACACACTGTTGGTTGTGATCACATTACATTTTTAGGAGTGCAGTAACATAGCATGTTATAGCGCTAAATTTAGTGAGCTGCACGCTGGTTGGATAGAAAGAAACCAAGTCAAACCAACATGTCTTTTTCTTCCTGCACGTTTGCAGCACAGCTGATTTCAGTTCATGCGCAGGAAGAGGAAAATGGTGGAGCGGTTTACAGCAGAGATGTGGACAATACTTTTATTTTCAACTGCATCCAGGACAGACACAACCCCATTATACTGCTAACACACCACACAGTCAGCACACCAAGAATCCAGAGCAATGTTAAACCTGAGTGCATGCAGACCCCAGCCCAGCAGTGAAACCCTAAACTTCTACAGGTAACAAAGGCAGAGATGAGCAGTCGGACGTGAAGCTTCCAATCACCGTGGAGATAACTTTGAAGTCTAGTTTTTAGCCTTTGTGTTGTCAGCTTTGTGTTCATTTAAAGCGTAAAGTGCTATACAAATACAGGCCATTTACCATTTTACCATTTCATATGTAGAAACTGAAAGAAAGGTCATTTGTGTGTTCTCATTAGATCAGGGATTTGTGTTGGTGTGTGAAGTTCAGGTTCAGGTCATTTTATGGAGTAACAAGAAGGTAATGTAGTGAGTGTAGTGTAACTAACCGCTTTCTCCTGTGAGTTAATAAATAACATAATGATTTGCTTTTGCATTACTTGTACGAAACATAATGAGTGATGTGTAATACATGACTTTTCTCTAATAACAACACCAAAACCGACTGAATTATACTGAGTACTACATTCAGATACTATATGTTTTAAATTCTAATGTCAAAAAACTGTAGTTGTAGTATTTATACTTCCCACAAAACGCTACGTCCAGATGAACAGAATCAACCTTTGGAGATTTACTTTCCTGCATAAAGACGTCTGACTGACACTTTCTTTGAGTTTTAGACTTGAACTTTAGACTTGAATCCTTAAACAGTGTCAGCAAGAACCAACATGCAGTTATTTCTCTGTGCTGTATTGTTGCTCCTTCTTTCAGATGAGCGATCGGCAGCTGCATCAGGGCGAAACTTCCTGCAACCCTCCCCTCTCCTCTCTAAGCCACGCCCAGTTGTAGTCATACGAGGTCAAGGAGCTTTTGAAAGGTCGCGAATGATTTTTGATTTCCCAGCAGAATTTAAAATCTGCTCTTTCAGTCCTTAATACAGTGTTTCACTGCAGCTTACTTTTTGCATGATTTGCTGTGGTCTTTGTTCTGCTTTGCAGCTGTTCTCTGATTGGATAATGTTTCCAGGCTAGACTTTAGAGGACAGATGACCTACAGAAGTCTAGTTCCCTAACAGACCGACTTTGCTTACCCCAACTGTAACAAAAAGGTCACACGTGGGCTGTATTCAGCTTTTCTGAACATTTCTCTTGACCTGTTATGGTTTAAATATTTACTCAGAAACGTAATCTTCTGTCTCCTCACGAGAGACTGCCGTCACCATTTGAACATTTATTCACTTGGCCTGCTCACTTTTTCTCAGAGCTCCATGATCAGATTCAGCCTTGTCCCGTGGCCTTCTGCTGATTATAGGCCCAGCAGATGGTTGGCTTAGCATAGACTGCAGATATAGAGGAGGTTGATGACCAGTAAAATCAGTCACAAAGAAGGTGCTGCACCAAAAACCTCTGTGTGATTTCTTTCATCACTAGCAGAATGTGGTGGTCTCCTGTGTTTTGCATGAAATATGGCCTTTTACTTTGAAGGCAAAAGAAATGTCCAGTTTCAGCTTGTAGTTGACTCGGATTTGCAAGCAAGTTGGCATCTTCTGTGCAACTGTGAGCAACCAAAGAAAGATGTTTTCAGAGGAGCACTATGTACCCATTTGCAACATATCTCCACTCATTAAATATGCATGCTGTGGTTACCAGAGGTTCACTGACCGGTTCAAAGGCCTGTGTGACTCAAGCCTAAACTAAGCAGTTGCACATGCCAACCTGCGAGCACTCATTGCCTTTTTATTAAATGTGGGGAGTGAATGAGAAACAGAGAGAAAGAAGAACAAAGGAGGTGTGTCCAGAAACAAAAGACTGCTTCATGTTTTATATTCCACAACATTTGCCAAGTAGAATTTGGAAAGAAGATGTAGAAGAAAAGTAAAGGTTTGAAAAGAAGGAGACAAAGACAGTGAGACAGATGCACAGAACAGAAGAAAGTTAAAGAAAAGATGTGAAAAGCGGGAATACAAGGAGAATCAAGTGTTGGAAAAACAAACGATGAACAGAGGACATGACTTCAGGTGAAGAAGAACAGTGAAAGCAGGAAGAACAGGAGGAAGGAGGGATCGGGAAGAAGACGGGAGATGATGTTGATGTTTGCTTGTTATTCCAGCACTAATTTTCCCCCTGGAGCTCATTAGAGTCTGGAGAGGAACGAACCACAAAACCTTAAAAATCAACAGAGTGGGGAGAGAAAGAGAGACAGAGTGGGGTGAGAGAGAGTGTATGAGCATAAAAAAGCAGTAAATGGAAAAGGAGGAATGAGAGTGAAGGACCAGGGGAGACAGAAAGGAGGACAGAGGTAGTGGAGAAGAACACGATCAAGCAGATTTCAGTCAGTGTGTGTTTAAGGTGACTCACTGAAAAGCTCCATAGGTCCAAAACACACACATGCACACAGACACACACATGCACACAGACATACGCACGCGCACAGACACACACATGCACACAGACACACACATGCACACAGACATACGCACGCGCACAGACACACACACGCACACAGACACACACATGCACACAGACACACACATGCACACAGACACACGCACACGGTCATATACAGTGAACACAGCCCACCGTTAGACATGTCATCAGGGATCAACGAGTTTCTGCTTGTTTTTCAAGACTGAACAAAATAAAGTACGAGGACAGGCTTAAAGTAGGTTTAAGAAAAATAAAAGTACCATTTAGTTTTATTGATTTCTTCAGAGCAAATAAATAAGAAAACAGTAGATAAATCGATTTGATTGATTCATAAATCAAATATTGTCATAGTCTAAATATTCACATGTAATTTACAGTCAAATAATAATAATAATGATAATAATAAAAGTACCTTTTAGCTATAGTTTATTTTATATAAGTAGTAGTCTCAGCTTTTTAGCCACAACTTGGTTTGACCCAAAACAAAAACAAGAAGCATGTTTTCATCAGAAGAGCAATGGCAGCCTCAGATTTCCACACAATCACTAAGTTTCATTTAGAATATTTTTTTCATTATATAACACTGAAGTACGGAAATACAGATACTGTAGTCATCAACCAGATTACGTTTTCAGTATTAGTATTACCATTATTTTCATCTTAAAACTAGGAGAATAGAAATGGTGGCTTAGATTTCATTATATTTATATATCCATTTGTATCTCATCATATATATATATATATATAATTTTGTAAAGTTGAAGGTTGTTTCATTGTCCACAGTCCACATTGAAGAAAAGCAGGAAAGGATCCGTGCTAGGAGGCAAATGAGCAGCAGCGGATAAAGTACACACATGAGGAAGGGAGGATGGAGGGGATAACAGAGGTGCGCTAAAAGGAAGCCAAACCTGCACTTGTGGGTAAACAGCATAGTTAAAGAGAGAAAAGGGATCCTACATGGAGATACTATATCTAAAACATGGCAGCAGTGACAGGGAGGAAGCAGACTGACTGTACGGGTGAAAGGACAGGTGCACAGAAGCCTGATTCAGAGTCGTGATTAAAACAGTGGAGGAACAAAGTAAAGTATTACTTCCTGTTTGACTATCAGTGTTCGGTTCATTAGATATAGACACCAGAGATTGATGGAGAAGTATTGAGTACCTGACTAGAGAGTGGAGACGGTTTATTAAACTGAACTGTTCTGTCTTCTACTGACTTTTGTTCTCCCCAGTTGCACTTTGTATACAAGTTTAATGACTGCCTACTAATGGACCACGAGTCTTAGTGGGTGGGGTGGGGGCACTCGGATGAGTGTAGAAAAAACTTCAGTTTATTGTAGAAAAATGTTGTCGCCTAAACACACACAGCAAAGTATTTAAGCCATGTTTTCCTAACCTTGACCCCACTGCTACGAGCGCTGAACCATAACCATTACAAAGCTGAATCCTGCTACGTGCTAAATATAATGAAGAGGAGAAACAGACGTGTGTTTAAAGAACAAATGATGCATTTATTGTAAAAGGCTTGTGATTATGATGATAAATAAAAGGTTAGCCCCTGATTCTGTGATCAGACTTTACTGTTTACACTCTAAAAAGTATAGTTTGGCTTCAGGGGAAGAAGCTGATCCAAAATCAGTGGCGTTTATGTCGAGCATGAGAAAAACACAAACACACATATGGGCACAGTAAACTGGGGTTAGCGAGGAATAGTTGCTCAAGTAATATTGGTCAAAGCTTATGCAGATGGTGATTGATGAAGAAATGATGGGATTGTGGGGACAGGAGGGAGGGTTACACGTGGGCTTCAGAACACTCTGGACCATATCAGTGATCGATCTGTCAGCAGAGTATAGAAAAGGTTTTGGCTGTCCAAAGCTGCAGTCAAGCCACGAGGAAACAGAGGGAGGAGAAGGATGCATGAAAGGATGGATGAAAAGAAGAAGCAAAGTGAAGAAGCTGACCGTACACTCTCATGTGCCGGCTCTGTAACTTTCTCACATCACGCTCATATCTCTCTAACATCTCATCCTTCCTCTGCAGCGTCCCAAACACAAGTCTGTTGTCATGTTTCCCTCCCATCTTAACCATGTCCTTTTTCTTCTTCCTCCACCTGCCTTTTCGTCATCTTCCTTTTGCTTTCCAGCTTCCACCAGCTCGTCCTCCTTTGTTTCCATCCCTGCACCTCCTCCTCCTCTTCCTCTCTACATGGGGAACACCAGGAAGCCTGAGAAGGTGGAGTATTTCCATCCTCCCATTAGGTTTCCTCTCTCCAATTTGAGGTAGGCCCGGTCTCCCTTCTCCATCTGGATCAGAACACCATTGCTGGCTGCCTCACGCGTCACGTCCTGGTCCCCGGCAAATGCCGAAATCACTGGCCAACCGTTGTGCATCAGGCTCACCTGGATGAAAAGGACAGACGGCGTATAGAATGAAAAGTGTGGAAAAGAGACAAACAGTCCTCAAGTTGCTCACAGAAGCAGGAACATATGGCATGGCAGACTTCCAAAACACTCAGTGCAATAATGATGCTTCCATGAGGACTAACAGCATCGTATTTCTGGACTTTTTAGTTGTCATATTTTAAAGAGGAAACGCATGCAAAGATTTCATTTGAAGCTTTGTGCTCTGCACATTATCCACTTGTAGAAAGACAGAGATATGCGCACAAACACTCACACAGTGTCTGATTCAACAAATGTTTCCGTGGGGAATAACATCTTCTTCTTCTTACAGAGAGACGAAGCTGTGAGCGCTGTGTCCCCTCCCTCGCCCAGGTTCAAACCTGACAACGGCTTTCATCGCTTCGCTTCTGAGCTACAGCAGAAAAACAAGCGCTCCCTATATGTTTCCCCCTTACACTTCACTTAAACAAAATCATCGATTCGTTCTACCTCTGGTACCTGCGAACGTCTGTTTATGCAGGAACACACTTTATAAACCCTGTGAGATTACAGACCGTCCTGTGAGAAGTCTCACTGCAACCTGATAAGAGAAGCAACACAATGTTTCTGTTGTACTGCCTTTCTTCAGGTTCTTGTACGAGTCTTGTTTTTTACAACACTAGGGTGGCTGATGTGAGTTTGTTATGTCATGCTCCTATTTTAAAATACAATCATAAGATGTTAAAATGTGCCTAAAACTAATTATTTTCTGCAGGAATCACTGACGTGAAAAATAGATTTTCCAGCATAAAAAATATTTATTAATTAGAATAATAAAAAAACGCTGCCGATAGCTCGGTCTCTATCTTACACCAGCAGTATAGATGCGAGACGCTTTCACCAGGCTGTGTGCAGTGAAGCTCCTCACAGGTGAAACTTTCAGCCTGGAGTTTGACTGTTTCAAAGAAAGAGAAAGTGAAGCTGCAGGAAATGTGTTGGGGTTTTTTGGTCACACCAACACAATTTTTTTGCATTCACTGGATTTCCCCCTCTATCCCAAAATGAAATTCAACTTAAAAGTTAGCTTTTTTGTACTTTTCTGATCTGATAGAGACCCAGAGTACACTCCAGAGGCAGATGTGCAGGCTAGTTAATAATCTAGGAATCTACTGGAGGCTGGAAATGTCAAAGAATGACCTTGGAAGGGCAATCAGCCATCGATATCTTATTTTTCTCCAAGTGAAAACCATATGGTCACACCTAATGCACACATTAGTAAATGTAACAGAGTATGTTGTATCTCAAACTGGTGGACAACTTCTTGGATGGCTAGATGGATTAAAAGATGGACTGGGCACTATTCTTCTACCACTCGTTCCTTTAAAACTCCCAACATATATTGTCATCTGCCTCCTGGTGCACAGAAACAACACGCTGGCTGTTTGTTTCTGTCCAGGTCACTCTGGTGTAGTAGTGTTTTCATTTTCAAGAAGCTGACTGCAGTTTGAAAGATTTTGATTCCTTAAACAAACGTCATACAGGCCATGTTACCTGTCTACATGATCTTTAAAGTATGGACATCAGGAAGAAAAACTCAAATTTACAGCTGAGAGCTAAACATGTCAAAATATTTCTGTTTGCTCTCGAGGTAAAAAACTGTAAAACCGTCACCAACTGATGGAACACAGTCATAAACATCCCATAATTATACACTTATCCAAGTCATTCTGCCTGATGGTCAGGAGTGTGTGTGTGTGTGTGTGTGTGTGTGTGTGTGTGTGTGTGTGTGTGTGTGTGTGTGTGTGTGTGTGTGTGTGTGTGTGGGCAGGAGATGGAGAGCCTGTCAGAGTCAAGGGCTCTCTTGGCCCAGCACTCCTCTTAATAGCAAACTGAACATGGCGACTCAGACTGTATCTGCATGTGTGGGTGCGTGTGTGCAGCTTTGAACAGGCAGCTTTGAATCTGATGGAAAATACTCAGACTATACTGAAATTATTTTTTTAATTCTTACAAAGGAAACGCGGCACAGGTCATGGACAAATTTACATTTCACTATCGGCTGAAAACGCAGTCACTGAGTTTATTACACCAGATAAATGTGAATTATTTGCTTTTACATTTACAATGAAGTATGAGCAGAAAGACAGATTTGTTGCCACACGTAAAATATCACTCTAAACCACTCACTAAAATAATCGTAGATCTCAGGCTAATATATGTGAGACCTTGGGCAGATTTCAATTTCATAAAATTGAAATTTCATCAGTAAAGCTGAAATTAAATTCATTGCTGACACCAAACATTTTTTTCCCGTCTTTGACTGTGCTGTACATCACAGTAACAGGGTTTGGGTCATGTTTGGGTTATGGTAGGGTTCAATTCAATTCAATTCAATTTTATTTATATAGCGCCAAATCACAACAACATTCACCTCAATATCTTTATATTGTACAGTAGATCGTACAATAATAGATACAGAGAAAAATCCAACAATCATATGACCCCCTATGAGCAGCACTTTGGCGACAGTGGGAAGGAAAAACTCCCTTTTAACAGGAAGAAACCTCCAGCAGAACCAGGCTCAGGGAGGGGCGGGGCCATCTGCTGTGATTGGTTGGGGTGAGAGACGGAAGACAGGATGAAGACATGCTGTGGAAGAGAGACAGAGGTTAATAACAGATATGATTCAATGCAGAGAGGTGTGTTAACACATAGTGAGTGAGAAAGGTGACTGGAAAGGAAAAACTCAGTGCATCATGGGAATCCCCCAGCAGCCTACGTCTATTGCAGCATAACTAAGGGAGGATTCAGGCTCACCTGGTCCAGCCCTAACTATATGCTTTAGCAAAAAGGAAAGTTTGAAGCCTAATCTTGAAAGTAGAGATAGTGTCTGTCTCCTGAATCCAAACTGGAAGCTGGTTCCACAGAAGAGGGGCCTGAAAACTGAAGGCTCTGCCTCCCATTCTACTTTTAAATACTCTAGGAACAACAAGTAGGCCTGCAGAGCGAGAGCGAAGTGCTCTAATAGGGTGATATGGTACTACAAGGTCATTAAGATAAGATGGGGCCTGATTATTTAAGACCTTGTATGTGAGGAGCAGGATTTTGAATTCTGGATTTAACAGGAAGCCAAAACAGGAGAAATCTGCTCTCTCTTTCTAGTCCCTGTCAGGACTCTTGCTGCAGCATTTTGGATTAGCTGAAGGCTTTTCAGGGAGTTTTTAGGACTTCCTGATAATACTGAATTACAGTCGTCCAGCCTGGAAGTAATAAATGCATGAAGTAGTTTTTCAGCGTCACTCTGAGACAGGATATTTCTAACTTTAGAGATGTTGCACAAATGGAAGAAAGCAGTCTTACATATTTGTTTAATATGTGTGTTGAAGGACATGTCCTGGTCAAAAATGACTCCAAGGTTCCTCACAGTGTTACTGGAGGCCAAGGTAATGCCATCCAGAGTAAGAATCTGGTTAGATACCATATTTCTAAGATTTTCAGGGCCGAGTACAATAACCTCAGTTTGATCTGAAGTAAGAAGCAGAAAGTTAGCGGCCATCCAGGTCTTTATGTCTTTAAGACATTCCTGCAGTTTAACTCATTGGTGTGTGTTATCTGGCTTCATGGATAGATAGAGCTGGGTGTCATCTGCATAGCAGTGTAAATGTATGCTATGTCTTCTAATGATGCTGCCTAAGGGAAGCATGTATAATGTAAACAGAATTGGTCCTAGCACTGAACCCTGTGGAACTCCATAATTAACCTCAGTGTGTGAAGAGGACTCTCCATTTACATGCACAAACTGGAGTCTATTAGATAGATATGATACAAACCACTGCAGCGCAGTACCTGTAATACCTACAGCATGTTCTAATCGCTCTAATAGGATATTATGGTCGACAGTATCGAACGCTGCACTGAGGTCTAGCAGGACAAGCACAGAGATGAGTCCACTGTCAGAGGCCATAAGAAGATCATTTGTAACCTTCACTAAAGCTGTTTCTGTGCTGTGATGAGCTCTGAAACCTGACTGAAACTCTTCAAATAAGCCTCTGCAGATGATCTGTTAGCTGTTTGACAACTGCTCTTTCAAGGATGTTTGATATAAAGGAAGGTTGGAGATTGGCCAATAATTAGCTAAGACTGCTGGGTCTAGAGATGCTTTTTGAGTAAAGGTTTAACTACAGCCAGCTTGAAGGCCTGTGGTACATAGCCGATTATTAGAGATAGGTTGATCATATTTAAGATCGAAGCATTAATTAATGGCAGGACTTCTTTGAGCAGTTTTGTAGGAATGGGGTCTAAAAGACATGTTGATGGTTTGGAGGAAGTAATTATTGAAGTTAACTCAGAAAGATCAATTAGAGAAAAAGAGTCTAACTTAACATCGATGGTACTAAGAGTAGCTGTAGATAATATTACATCTGTGGGATGATTACTGGTAATTTTTTCTCTAATGATAAAAATTTTATTTGTGAAGAAGTTCATGAAGTCATTACTAGTTAACGTTAAAGGGATGGTTGGCTCAAAAGAGCTCTGACTTTTTGTCAGCCTGGCTACAGTGCTGAAGAGAAACCTGGGGTTGTTCTTATTTTCTTCAATCAGTGATGAATAGTAAGATGTTCTGGCTTTGCGGAGGGCTTTCTTATAAAGCAGCAAACTATTTCTCCAGGCTAAATGATGATCCTCTAAATTTGTGACACGCCATTTCCTCTCCAGATTACGAGTCATCTGCTTTAGGCTACGTGTTTGAGAATTATACCACGGAGTCAGGTACTTCTGATTAGAGACCTTAGTTTTCACAGGAGCTACAGTATCCAGAGTCGTACGTAGTGAGGAGGTGAAATTATTAACAAGATAATCGACCTCTGTTGGAGTAGCGTTCAGATAGCTGCTTTGCTCTATGTTGGTACAGGGCATTGAAGATGATAACAGTGGGTGGATTATATTCTTAAACTTAGTTACAGCGCTTTCAGAAAGACATCTACTGTGATAAAGTCTACTCTCCACTGCTGTGTAATCAATTATTGTAAATGTAAATGTTATCAGGAAATGATCAGACAGGAGAAGGTTTTCAGGAAACACTGTTAAATGTTCAGTTTCTATGCCATATGTTAAAACAAGATCTAGAGTGTGATTAAAGTGGTGGGTGGGTTCTTTTACATTTTGAGAGAAACCAATTGAGTCTAATAACAGATTAAATGCCATGTTGAGGCTGTCATTTTTAGCATCTACATGGATGTTAAAATCACCCACAATAATTATTTTATCTGAGCTCAGAACTAAATTAGATATAAAGTCTGAGAAATCAGACAGAAACTCTGTGTAAGGCCCAGGTGGACGATAGATGATAACAAGTAAGACTGGTTTCTGAGTTTCACAGCTGGGGTGGACAAGGTTAAGCATCAGGCTTTCAAATGAATTAAAAGTCTGTCTGGGTCTTTCATTAATTAATAGGCTGGTGTGAAAAATTGCTGCCACACCTCCCCCTCGGCCTGTGCTTCGAGGTTTCTGGTAGTTAGAATTACTCGGGGGTGTTGATTCATTTAAACTAACATAATCATCCTGTTGCAACCAGGTTTCTGTAAGGCAGAGTAAATCAATTTGTTGATCAATTATTAAGTCATGTACTAACAGAGACTTGGAGGAGAGAGACCTAATATTTAATAATCCAGATTTCACCGTTTTACTCTTTGGTTCAGATGTGGATACTGTATTGTTCTTTCTTCGTAATTGTTTATGTTTAAATTGTTTGTTGCTGGTTTTTAGTTTGTTTTTTGTCTTTTTGGAAGCTGACACAGTCTCTATGGAGATGGGTTTTGGGGGGGTAGCAGGAGGAGAGAAGCTGCAGAGAGGCGTGTAAGACTGCAACTCTGCTTCCTGGTCCCAACTCTGGTTAGTCATATTTTGGGGGGTTTAATGAATTTGTCCATATTTCTAGAAATGAGAGCTGCTCCATCCAAAGTGGGATGGATGCCGTCTCTCCTAACAAGACCAGGTTTCCTCCAGAAGGTTTGCCAATTATCTATGAAGCCCACATCGTTTCTGGGACACCACTCAGACAGCCAGCAATTTAAGGAGAACATGCGGCTAAACATGTCACTCCTGGTCTGATTGGGGAGGGGACCAGAGAAAACTACAGAGTCCGACATTGTTTTGGCAAAGTTGCACACCGATTCAATATTGATTTTAGTGACCTCCGATTGGCGTAACCGGGTGTCATTACTGCCGACGTGAATTATGATCTTACTGAATTTACGTTTACCCTTAGCCAGCAGTTTTAAATTTCCTTCAATGTCGCCTGCTCTGGCCCCTGGAAGACAATTGACTATGGTTGCCGGTGTCTCTAGCTTCACGTCTGAGAACAGAATCACCAGTTACCAGAGTTTGACCCCCGGCGGGTGTGTCGCTGAGTGGGGAAAAACGGTTAGACACATGAACGGGTTGGTGGTGTACCTGGGGTTTCTGTTTAAGACTATGCTTCCTCCTCACCGTCACCAAGCCGCCCTCTTTCCCCAGCTGCTTGGGGTCTGCCGGGGAACAGCTAGCGGGGCCTACGCTATCTTCGGCTGCACCAGCTACAGGGGCCTGGCTAGCTATGGGTGAATGAAGGGTGTGAAGCCGAGTCTCCAATTCAGTAATCCTGGCCTCCAGAGCTGCAAATATGCTACATTTGTTACAGATATTACTGCTAAAGGAGGCCGAGGAGTAACTAAACATCTGACACAATGAGCAGGAGGGACAGGTGAAGAGGCCATGCTGCTAACGAGTCGGCTACGAGCTAAGCCAAGCTAGCGAAACAGTACAGAGACAGTGAGTGAATACTTTGGCTATAAATTAGGTAGTGAGTACACAGAGAGTGTGCTTCGGATGAAGCATGTGAAGATTATACTATGAAAGAAAATGTATCTAAAAGTTTTTAACTAAATTGCTAAGCAGATAAGCTACTCAAAAACACCACTGTGTTTGAGCAGAAACAGGAAGTGATACTCTACCACAGAGAGAGCGACACCAAGTGACAGCGCCCCTGTAGCTGGTGCAGCCGAAGGGTCATGTTTGGGTTAGGTTTGGGTCATGTTTGGTTCATGTTTGGGTCATGTTTGGGTCATGTTTGGTTCATGTTTGGGTTAGGTTTGGGTTAGGTTTGGGTCATGTTTGGGTCATGTTTGGGTCATGTTTGGGTTAGGTTTGGGTCATGTTTGGTTCATGTTTGGGTCATGTTTGGGTCATGTTTGGTTCATGTTTGGGTCATGTTTGGGTCATGTTTGGTTCATGTTTGGGTCATGTTTGGGTCATGTTTGGGTCATGTTTGGGTTAGGTTTGGTTCATGTAAGGGTCATGTTTGGGTCATGTTTGGGTCATGTTTGGTTCATGTTTGGTTCATGTTTGGGTTAGGTTTGGTTCATGTAAGGGTCATGTTTGGGTTAGGTTTGGTTCATGTAAGGGTCATGTTTGGGTTAGGTTTGGGTCATGTTTGGGTCATGTTTGGGTTAGGTTTGGTTCATGTAAGGGTCATGTTTGGGTTAGGTTTGGTTCATGTTTGGGTCATGTTTGGGTTAGGTTTGGTTCATGTAAGGGTCATGTTTGGGTCATGTTTGGGTCATGTTTGGGTCATGTTTGGTTCATGTTTGGGTCATGTTTGGGTCATGTTTGGGTTAGGTTTGGGTCATGTTTGGGTTAGGTTTGGGTCATGTTTGGGTCATGTTTGGTTCATGTTTGGTTCATGTTTGGGTTAGGTTTGGTTCATGTAAGGGTCATGTTTGGGTTAGGTTTGGGTCATGTTTGGGTTAGGTTTGGGTCATGTTTGGTTCATGTTTGGTTCATGTTTGGGTTAGGTTTGGGTCATGTTTGGGTCATGTTTGGGTCATGTTTGGGTTAGGTTTGGGTCATGTTTGGGTTAGGTTTGGGTCATGTTTGGGTTAGGGAAACCAAGATGGAAGCTCAGTCGCCAAAGGCGGCCGGGCTTCAATGCACAGGCCTTCCTTAGTCTCCACTCAAGGGTCCACATGGTCCCACTACAGACCTGTAAGAGGGCTTTATTCCTCATTCACAATTGGGGATATCAGTTGTTTTTCAGTTGGATTAGAGGAGGAGGGATAGGTGAGGGGAGAGCGAGAGAGAGGAAGAGCAAGGGGGGAAGAGAGGGAGAGAAAAGGAGAGAGGGGGGGAAGAGAGGGAGATAAGAGGAGAGAGAGGGAGAGAGGGGGGGGAAGGGAGAGAAAATGAGAGAGAGAGAGAGAGAGAGAGAGAGAGAGAGAGAGAGAGAGAGAGGAGGAGAGAAAATGAGAGGGGGGGGAGGGGAGAGGAGAGGGGGAGAGGGGAAAGGTTAGGTTTAGGGCTCAAATAAATCCCGGCATGGGGTTTAGTGAGGTTAGGTTTAGGATAAGTCTCAGGGTGGGATGTTAGAACCGTGTGTGTTGAATGGGACATAACAGCACTAGAAACACATATAGAACAATAACTATGTACATCACACCAGACGTGTTTTTCAACATCCTTTTTCATTCAGTGCCCTGGGATACATTGTGTCTAATTTGGCAATCCAAACTTTTTCAGCCGTCCTCCTCTGCTGGACTGACCATGTGGGATTTGCCTGTATCACAGTCGCCTTCACAGATTCCCAGCCATGAGATACAAAGTGTCTTACCAGGTACTTATGGGTGTTCTTTCTCTTTGAGATATTGTGCCTGTTCTGTGTGAATCTGGTCAACAGTGTATTACGTGTCTCCCCGACATACTGGATACCACATTTTGTACAGGTGACCAAGTATATACAGTTTTTAGATCTGGGAGTGCCTTTGCACTGTCAGGGTTAGGTTAGGGTTAGGGGGGAGACTAACCAGAGGAAAGCAATGGAGGTGTGTCGGTATGAGAGGAGAGTACGTTGTATGTGGCCGTCTTACCTCAACTTTGAACATCCAGTAAAGTTTCAAACAGCAGTCAGAATATTAAATCACTTCAGCATCTTTGCGTTTATTGAGCTAAAAAGATATCTGGAAGTTATAAACAGACATTCTAGGTTAAGTGCACTCAGGAAGTCTTCATTTGTAAATGACTAAATTATGAATTGTTATTCATACACCTAAAGCATTAAACTAAATTGAAGGTTATAGGAAACTATATTTGATGAGTGATGATCTTAATCACGCTAAACCTTCTCATCAGATTAAAGGCACCGACTTCTTTCCAGTGATGAAGGACTGAATGATGTATAAAAAATATTAAATATAAAGTCTGTAAAACAAAACTTTTGCTCAGAGGCGATCAGATGTAAAACAGCAGCAGGTCAAACTTTGACAAATGTATCCCTAAGTGTGGTTGATGGCCTCTAAGATTCACTCACAGAATCGAAACTCTAACTGTATTTCATGGATGCCATCAATTCATCTGAGACACTGCCTCAGTGTAATGCTTACATTTAAAGAACATCATGTACACAATAAAAATATCTCTATGAACAGCTAATACGTGGACTGATGAGGCAATTTTTGAAATCAAATATATACGCCGGGGATGCACAATCTATTTTTGCTGATAACCAGTGATTTCCTTTGACGATTCATCTGGTGACACTGTCACTGACACCTTCAGTACTACTGTATGTGTCTAACTGGAGGTTAAGTTTTGCATTTGTATTGCAACTCCAGACTGTGAAAAAGAAAAACGCTGCTTTAGTGCATGCATTGATTGATTGTAGTCATTACTCTGTTTCCAAGAGTCTTCAATCACTGAAGAGAGATGAGCCTGGATTGCTTCAACACAAATATACTAATCTCAACACTGGATCCCATCCTGCTACGCAAGCTTCATCAATATCTGCATCACTTCAACTGATCTTTGAGTGATAATGTCCAAAGGAAACAAGTACAGAAGCAGAGAAATCTAAACATTACTCTTCGTTGATGCTTGATGAATGTATGAACTTGTATTTTTATGTACCAACTCTTTCTTGTTTCAAATAAAAAACATCAAGTACTTCCTCCACCATGTCGAATATCAAGCTGGGCCCAGTACACTTAGAATACAGATGAGGATCACAAAGCTAAAGAGAACATTTTATGTGGAGAGATGCATCCGAAGACTCCGGGTTAGCCTTATTAACCCTTCATATCATAATATAAAATAATCATTAGAAGGGGAGAGACAGGAGAAGCAGAAGAAAACCAGGCAGAGATATCAGGATGGGAACACACACAGACGAACAACAGATGAAAAGTAGGCCATTAAACACAGGAACAGGCAGAAAGACAGCAGAGACGGAGGGGGGACATGGTTCGTGTCCAGTGTGCGTGTAATGCTTCCAAAGAGAGACAGAGATGGCAGACAAGGAAGAGCCAGCATCACTACATCACTCCGTTACCCTCAGATAAACACAAGAGCACACACAACTACCCAGCCATTCAACCAAGTCACTCCTGGGGACACCTACAAACCAAGCCTCCATCCCTCCAGTCCCGCATGGTTCCCCACATATACATGAAACACACACGTGATCTCTCTACCTGTCAAAATGTGTTCCCCTGCTGTCCCTGCACACTTGCAAAATTCAAACATGGGCAGGCTTTTCTATCAGTTAGAATCGGGGTGGGGGGCTGCACACACTTTGTTAAAACACAATGACAGGACAATGAGGGGACAGTGCCAAGTGGGCTTGTGTGATTTGTGTCCAGCCAAGTCGGGCTCCAACATGTGAGACACCACAGCAGCTAACAAATCATTTGATAGCTTGATGATGATTTTAATTCAGACTGTAACACATGAGGTCTATGAACAGAGGACATATGAATAAAGTCATGTTTTCAGATTTGGATGTGTTTCTGTGTTACAGGGTCAGTGATGTATGGTTCTAATAAAGCTGTGACAGTGGCTTTGGAAGGATGAGACTGCAGTCAGCACACACACACACACACACACACACGCACACACACACACATGCAGACACACACACACACATGCAGACACACACACACACACACACACACACACACACCTGTACAAATAAAAAAACCGCATTGGCTGTGCTTCTGTGTGGCCATCTACCCACCCCACCCTCACACTCAGCTACACCTACACTCATTCAATTAGCAGCCATAAATATAAAAGCATGATAATAGGGCTTCGCGTCATGTCAGGCCGCGATCGATCTGCATTCATTAATGCATAAGCACCAATTAACTGGCTGAGTAATGGAAAGGAGAGACAGAATAACGAAGGAGAGTGAGAGAAGAAGGAGGAAGCGCAGAGAAAGGAGAGAGAGACGGCTGCACTGGCAGGAGGATGTCAGAGAGGGCCGAGAGACAGCAAAGACAGAATCTGTCTTTCTCTATGCAAATAGAATTTGTCTGACGTCTCCGTGCTGCACTTAATGTTTAACGACACGATGACATCCTGTTATTGCATCATCAATTCCTGTCCGGTTATCTGTCTTGACATGACAATGATACTCTTCTGGTGGTCCCCCACCCTTTTCATCTTTCTTCTTTTCAACACGTTTCCTTTTCTCCCATCTTTTGCTTTCCCTTCTTTTTCCCCACTGGACCTTTCACATTTTCATTTTCATCCACACTTTACAGACACAGAGTGATGATACATAAGCTACATAATGGTGCATCTGTCTGAGGACTGTGACACCTCCGTCTTTAAAACAGCAAGTTTCCAGAGTTTTCTAAAGTTCCTCCAGGGTCATTGTGAAGATGGCTAAAGATAACAAAAACAAAAGAAGGCTGTGTGCCTCAGTGGGTAAGGATGGATACGATGGATATTCTGTATGCACTCTAAGTCAAAGTGCGTGCCTCTGAAATCGTTTAGTGGTAATATTGTTTGAGAAACGTTGAATATATTAATTGGCCCACTCCTATTAGTTAGGGTCCACCCATTCATTTCCCTACACAGCAGCATGAGCAGAGAAGCTTAGACGTCGCCGTCCACCTCCGCCAAGCCGAGCAATGTCATCTCTTTCAAACTAGAGGAATATATAGAAAACAAGCGAAAGGATTTGGTCGGAGTGCAGAAGAGGATTTACGATGAGGATGGGATTCAAACCCACACGCACAAAGCACAACAGATTAGCAGTCCAGCGCCTCATCGGACACCTTCGGTCCTTCGAGCCTGGTTCTGTTGGAACTTTCTTCCTGCTAAAAGGGTGTTTTCTTTGCCACTTTCACCAAGTGCTCGCTCATAAGGGGTCGTCAGACTGTTGGGCTTTTCCTCCATGATTGTTGCATCTTTATCCTTTAATAATGAAAATGAAGCACCTTCAGCTGATTGCTGTGATTTGTCTCTGTGTAAATAAAACAGAATTGAAATGAAATGGAATTTAAATCAAAAGTAAATGTAAACAGGCAGTCTGCCCCACCCACAGCCAGGATAATGGAATAATCCTGAAGGGCTCTGCTTTCTCTGTGAAGGATGTTAACACATTAGCACATTAGTCATGACAAATCAACAGTATGGAAACAACAGCAGTTCCTGGTATAACACAACACTAACAGAAGGACTAGTGATAACAAGCACAATAGGAGTCAAAGGAGCTTGCAAAGAAAAGCGTCTGGACTTCTTCTTTCTTTCTTAAAGAAGTCCAGACGCTTTTCTTTGCAAGCTCCTTTGACTACGATGACCTGGATGACTGAGAACCTTCACAGACAACCACAATAGGAATATTCATAGATAATTACAGCAGTACCACTTCTTAATGGATGAACAGTAAACCTGAGGTTTCTGGCTAAACTCAGTAAATTGATCATTTCCACTATCATGCTTTGCATTTTGGGGGGGAAAGCTTTCACTGTTTCACAAGCTGAATCATTATGTGAATGTGGAGCATGTTTGCTGTTATTTAGGTCATCTCTGCATGTTTATTTTGTGCTATCGACCATCTTCTCTATTTTCAGATTTTCTGCTTTTGTTGTTGCACCGTTTCATCCGATTTTGAGGAAACAGTAGCTGCTTTCTCGAATACAATAAGGAAAAGGAATCTCAAAGTGGGTAATGGCTGTGTTTTGTAATCATTTAAAAAAGGCATTTTTTACCATTCCAGATGAAACATGTGCATAAAAGGAACTCGGAGACAAAGCTGTGTGTGCACAGCGACCGTATGCTGCTAATTTGAAGTTACGATTGTGAAGCGAGCAATCAAGAGTGTACATCCAGTATAACCAGAGCATTATCGTTCCTAACATACGATTTGTCACAGTCGTCCGTATGTTACACATTGGGATGACAATGTGTTGGTATAACAGTCATATATTAGAAAAAGCACAGAAAGTTATTGTGTAGTTATTGTTCACTCTGATAACAAATAATACACAAAGTATTCTAACACACAAAACCAGAACTGGCCTCTCCAGTCTTCAGATGTATTAACTCAGTGATCACTGCTGCTTCTTCTCCTTTGCCAGCTGTCTGACTGTCACTGTCCTTAATTTCTGCTTCAGTACGTCTGATTGTTTTCGTTTGGTAGCAGGAAGCCTCATTAGGAATGAGTTTCCAGATGCCATTTTGAAAACAGGCACAGAAGAAATGACTCACTGACCAAAGCAGGTACAGAACTTTTGAAAGAAAGCACACAAACTCTGTGGTCACAAAGTTTAACAAAAGAACTATTTGACCCTATTTCAGCATTGCTTAATTACTTTTACATCTTAACATGAAGTCGTTTTGATCCTATTTTCTGTATTAAAGGCTCAAGATAAGGAAACTAGCAGCTATTACACAGAGACTAACGACGTTTTTCACCTCAGTCTCATGCTCAGCAGGTTTGCGGGTGTTCGGTAACGGGCCTCTGGGGTCATCTCCTGGCAGTTCAAACTTTTAATACCCAGAGAAAACCAAAATGTGTAATCTGTCGTTGGCGTCTACCACACTAACTTTATTTGTCCCGTCACACTGAACTGTGGGACCGTTTGGCTTGGTCCGTGTGTTTCACTGAGCTTGAAGTAAACGTGCTGTCTTCACTTCACCTGGCTGTCCCCATTACTGTGTGTGTCAGACCATAAAGTATATCACAGCATCGTTTGACTGTCGTCATCAACCTTTGAAGAAAAAAGCTGGGTTTCTGTGTAATCAGTTATATTCATATACGAACGCAGTTTGGAGACATCCAGTTTGTTGCACTGTTAAGGAATACTTAAAGAAGTGCTAACAATGTGTCCCAAGTTAGCAACAGACTTATTGTGATGAGGACTGGGCTGATAAGGCTGCACTGACGGCATCACTACAGCAGCTGCTTTACTAAAGGAGTCAAACACACTGAACAGCTCCAGATAGAAAGAAGCCTGGATTTTCCTGGAGTGTTTTATAGCAACATTTACATTTTTACATAGAATATATAAAAGAATGACCAACATTTGCTGAAAATGCTACATTTGCCCTTTCATCTACACAGTTGATAACAGAATCTAAACACAACATAATATCGAACATGATTGTCATCATTATTACATTACAGGACAGCGATGTTAGAACTGATAGCAGCATATTTTTCCTGGGCGCTGTTCTGGCACTCGTACCAATTTAATGCAGGTCTCATTCGAGTTGGATGTTTTGGGGTATTTGTTGATGTTTTCTGACATGTTATATTGTAAACAATCAATGAATGCTTCACTTTGAAGAACATGGATTTGCACGTGCTGCCTAACTGTCATCCACTGGCACAAATGACTGTTTTCTGTTCAAAGCACTCTGAAAAGTTGATTTGGTGCTTTTGTAAAGAGTTTCTGTGAAAATGATCAAAAAATGAAACAGCATTTATTCAAAGAGATGGAGGCAACCAGAGCAAAGGTCACAACTGAACTGTGCGCACACACACACACATAGACTCACACAGGCACAAAAACAGATCTTAACAAATGTCAGCAGATCACACCCGTCTTCATCGATACTGCCTCAGGGAACAACATCATTAATTTGAGGAAACCGCTGGGCAGAGCCTTCAACTGTCTTTTTTTGTTGTTGTTTTTTCCCACTGGTGAAAGTCAGAAAAACATGCAACTCTGGATCTGTTGCCAAATGTCAAACCACATGAAAGATAATTAAGACAGATCATCTGAAAACTCCAACAAGACCAGATGGTCCTATGAGTCTCTAATATTTATATTACACACACCATAAGCCAGAGGAAATTGAATATACCCACAATTCAGCTACTTAAATTATTTATACCATGCAATAAAACACAGAGTACAAGAAAGACAAACGTCAAAATCAAATAAAACTGAATATAAAATTATACCGAGCAAAGCACTGAACCTCAGACTAAGTGCCCATCATATCATAATGCTACAGACTGTGTGTACTGTCTGTGGTATTAACACAGCTGCCCTGTTTCATCTTGCAGCCGTGCAGACACACACCTTGCGTCTGCTAAATGCAAGAGTTGTTTTTACTCTGGTAATTAACAGGAAGCGGTTTTGTGTGGTGCAAGTCCAGCCACGAATGGCTAAAAGTTTTTTCCTATAATCCTGAGAGCTAAATTTAAATATTGCTCTTTGTTTAGAGAGATGTCAGTGAGATATGTAAATCTTTTCACATTATGTCCTAATGACTCATTTGTTACATCAACCCTGTTCGATTTAAAGAAAATGAATATCCAAAGAACGCCGACTCCTCCTCTCTTTCACACATGAGCATAAATTCAGTGCAACCTTTGCGAGACTGAGCACAGGTTCATTAGATAAATACGACACCAAGCATCTGGCTGGCAGACTGTGTGTCACTGTATAAATCTGTGTGTATCACTTCAATAGAATCAAGTTGTACCTGCCACCCTTTTGGTGGGAAAAAGCAAATCCCCCACAATGTAACAAAATAAGTCATTTAATTGAAAGGATAAAACTGTACTGTCCTCTGACGCAGTGAAAACAAGGGTGTGTGTGTGTGTGTGTGTGTGTGTGTGTGTGTGTGTGTGTGTGTGTGTGTGTGTGTGTGTGTGTGTGTGTTAACTATAAATGAAAAGGAAAAGCGTAGAAACATCTTCTTTGTTATTAGATGCTCACAATACAGAACATTTTGAATATATGTATTCTACATAAATCATAATATTGTGTAGCTATTAATTACCTCTCACATTTTAACGATGTTCTGTATATTCGCCTGTTTATCACTTTACTCTGGAAGAGCGCAGTGTTTTCTAATCAAATGCTTCATCTTCTGACAATCGCCCAACCAAACTCATTAAAATGTCAGAGTGTGCAAAAAACGAATACATGGCAAACGCTCAAAGGTGACTTTCTGTTTGACCTCCTGGCATATTTTTCATAACACAACCAAAAGGCATAGCTCTGCATTCTTAGATTCTTATTAGTGTCGGCTGACTATTGATGAGTATCAGTTAATTGGGAAATTTGCATGATCTGTAAATTATAATTAGCATAAAGTAAGTCCAAGAATAAAAATGGGTGGATCTTTTGTGCCACACTAATGCAGAGCCACAGCAGTTTATTGAGGAATGTGTCTCCTGCTTAAAGCATCACCGTGGATCCATCCTCACTGTTACTAACACCTGGCACAATTGTTTTTGGCTGGCAAGATTTTTTTCTTCTTCAAACACTTCTATGTTTTCTTACCTTTTATGGGGCATTTAAGTGTAACAGAGCCAGATGGAAGCTTAGGAGAGCGGAGTGACACAGGTCACAGGTACACCGCTGGAATAAAACCAAAGCACAGACACGTGTGTGCTGTAACCATGTAGCTAACAGGACGCTACCAAAAATGTATGTTGTTTACAAATGTTGTGATATTTTCACATGAGGGTGGCATTGCTTGTGTATCGACTTGGTACAATGTGGTGCGTATATAGGGTGGTTTTACATTACAGTTGAGCCCTGAATCACAAATGCTAATGGTGGTACCCATTTGGCTTTAAAACGCAGCTGATCACTGAAATTTGTATGTGTCCTCGTATATGTACCCTTTATATAAAATTTAATACAGTGATTTTTAGATGACCATAACGGTTGCACTGGTGTGAAACAGTAGACTGACTGATTACCTGTAGAGCAATGCTTACCCTTGCCATACTTTCAAGTCAAGAAAACCTAAGAACAGATAAGATGTTTATTTATGTGGCTTTGACTCGCCTCTCATTTCCACTGCATGAAACACTCTCTGAACCAGGAGCAGAAGCCTATCGTATTTCTATTATTTATTTGTTATATTTCATGCAGGTCATTCTGTTCACGGTGCAACAGATCCATGTGCAGTACAGTCTGCTCCACATTAATGCTAGGTTACCTGGGTTTCAGTCTATTCTTTTAATTGAAGCTACGTAGTTTAACTTTTTCCCATTTCCAGCAATAAAATCAAATAAATATTATCATCACGGTACAATGTGCACCATAATTATAATGTGTATTTGTTGACCTTCATCGGCATTACCACTAGTGGTAATTTACTGTGCCAATCCTTGTTGTAGTGTTTAACGCTCTACATTAGATACACTTTGAACAAGTGACAGGTGCTAAATGGCTACACATATATTACGTGTTGGCGCTACACTGGGTGCTGGGGCAGCCTTCGGTTTGAAACAAGCTGTTTTAGCTCACTCCTTTTAAGGCCAACCGCCCTTTTTTCTCCTGACCGGCTCCACCTTACAAACACACAGAATATGTGAACAGCGGATGGGTGGTGCCTTTAGTGGTCAACGCCAGAACTGTGCCTGAGACAACTGAATGAAAAAATACTTTGACATCATCCAAAGTCAAGAAGTGTTAAAGACTTTAAAGTTCAGTTATTAAAAACTTCAGCCATCTTTCATATGGGCGTCTAGCATTTTAACATAAAGGCATCAAAGAGCACTTTTTAAACAATGTTTGTACGCTTGTTTGAATTCAGTGCTGAATAGTGTCAGACGAGGCAGCAGGCTCTTTCAGGCCCTAGCTTGAAACTACGACCGTTTGCCATTTTCAGAAATCATTTTTTAATCTTTTTGGCGTGATAATTATTTGCCGCGTCTTAACACACACCTCGGTTGAGGTAACGTGGCCTCCCATTTTTGTGCTTGTGTCTAATAAATGTGTTATCTGCAGTGGAGAGCAGCACGGAGGAGTCACACTATATTAAATAAACTGTTTGAGGATATTTAAGTACGTTTAGAAGGAATGTGGCTTATGCAAATGTTCATCTCAGTGGTGTGTGCACGTATCAATCTTTAAAAGTGTTTTTAAAACAGAATTTGCCAACACTTTAATGAAGTGGTGCTTCTATGGCAAAACCACTTGAGACATGACTAAAAACTATGGCCTTATGTAACGCAGTAACATGTATACTGTGAATTTATAGATCTTATATCAATGTTCTTGGAGTGTATAATTGTCAAAATATACTCCTATTTATTTAAATAGATTTTTAATACTGTACGTTCTAAAAAAATAGATTTGACCAAATCTGATTCAAACTATGCTCTTTGTAATATCTTATTACATGTTACTGTGTAATCAGAATAATTACTTTTTAATGTAACTAATAGCAGCACTGCTCAGAATATGAAGCAGTTGAAATATTTAACGTTTTGCTTCAAATGCAATTTTTTACTTTTAAGCTTAAACAACTGATAAACTGGCATTCTTTATAATATCATTCAGATAAATGTGATTTCATGTGCCACAGTAAGTGACGACAGTTACCAACGGTGATGGTAAACATGCGTCTCAGTGTCACTGTGGATGTAGCAGACTAACGTTATATTGGGCCCCTGTGGTCTTCTTGCTATAGTGTAGTGAACACCGGGTTTCTGTACTGCATGACTTCTGAAATCGTGTTGAGCAGCACTTCTGTACATTTGCTTTCTGTATAGCAATATAAACATCTGTATATAATCTGCTCCTATTGCACTTCTGATTAGATGCAAACTGTTAGCCTGTATTTATACATGTGTAATGACAATAAAGATGTTTTATTTGAATGACCCCACTCACTTTAAGCTGAGAATAAAAAACGTTGCCTTGGGAATACATGTAGGTGTGTTAGGGACATGTGCAACTACTTGGTCGAAGAGCTGTGTGTAAAAAGGTAACATTTCTTGTTATTGGGCCTTGTACTATGAGCAGCTTGAAGTCAAGCCTCTGGGTTTTTGCTCTAAATGGGAAAATCCAAGTAACAGAAAGGCCTATAATACACACAGCGTGAGGCATTTTAGCTGTTCTTTGTGTCACTTTCAGAGCTACAGGCCGGCTTTGACTTGAGGCTTTTATGAAAGCTACTTCTGAATATGCTCACATGCTTAAAATACTGCTGTAAAATATCTCCTTTTTACATTGTAAAACCAGATGGCAATATATTTTTCATAATGTTCTGCTGGATCTTTTACTAACAAAAACTAGAATTGTTTATAGGTCGCTAAAATGAATATCCAGTGCAAATTTCACAGAGATAATTGAAACCAATTTTTAAAACAATGCAAACATCTACTTAGTAATAACAAGCTGTTGATAATAGGCTGTGATCCTGTGTTTTGATAAAGTTGCTGCGCAGTGGTCAAAGAGCTTATTAACCTCTGTTTACTACCTCCAGTAATTTTCAATATAGATTATCACGTCTTCAAAAATGCACAAAAAATAAACATCTAATTAAAAATCAGCCCACTGAAGTCTACCAGCACCTTGTGTGAACGTCTTATTGATATTAGAGTTACAGATGTGAAACATTCAGAATTCATGATGTGGAATTTATTTCTTTTATTTGTTTTGAGTGCTGTGGCACATGCTGCAAATGCAACTCATTTTCACAAGTGGCAAAATATTTCATAGCTATACAGTCCGTGATTTTTATAAACACTGTAAATAAGCCCCCTATTAGCCGACATGGATGGCTAGAGCGATACGAGCTCCCTTTAGATGTGAGAATATGCCGCGTTTCATTTTCCATATGTATTTTTAATTCGGAGGCATAAAGCAAAGACACCCACATTACCTCTCTGAACCTCCCAGATAAACAGGCAGATCTGTGCACCGGAAAAGACTGATGAGACGGAACAAAATGTTTATCCTTTCCTACATGTATGCAGCATTTGCTAATCAATAGCGACTCGTGATATTTGGCTTTTTCCTGTCTCATTTGTTCGTTCTCTTCCCGTTTGGTCCATTATGTCTCCTTTTCTCTTTAATGCATTCCTGTCTCTCCTTTCCATTTCTATCATCCCCCATTTTCCTCTCCTTTGTCCTCTCACCCCTGTGCGCCCACCCCCTTCTTCTCCATCCCCTTGTCCCTCTTTTTTTTTAATTTACTCTCAACTGCTACTCTTTTCCTGCTGTCTTTCGTCTCCTGCATGCACCACAGTAGCTGCCTCTAAGGCAATCAAACAGTGGGAGTTTTCAACACAGCAGATGCGCTGGATGGATGGGAGGAGGATGAGTGGAAGAGGTTGAGGGTGAGCAGCACGCAGGCTGGATGCTTGGAGGAGAGAGGACAACCTACACTGGTCTATTTTATGTCAGAAAGCATGCCAGAATAAAGCTTCTTCGAATCATCCACAATCAGTTTTCAACAGTTATTGATTTTAAAATGTTTAAGACTTCAGAGGGCTTATATTGAACAGGACTTAGCCCAAAGTGCTTTTAAAACTCAAAGTTTTTACTTTTATATCTCGTAGCTATAAATGATAATGTGACAGTACCAAGAGTCAAGCGTTTGCCATCCAGCATCTTCTGCATACAGGCACACACACACAGCTTTCCCTCTCAAATATTGCCCGCTCTCCTCGCTGCTGTTATTGTTTCTTCCACTGCCATGCTAATTAATGCAAGACTCCAATAATAATGTATAAGTAGCAAAACATAATGCCAAAGCCTCAGGGGAGCCAACAGCATAATTACACAACGGATTAAATTGCAAGACTTACATTGTAATTAACGCTGTGTAGCTTGTAAAGCATCATCACGCGCATGTTAAATGTTAAAAATGGGACTGCTTAAGAGCTTCCTATCACTTGACACATCAAAAGAAATGTGGAAACTACAGCTAAGCTATAAGAGGAGTAATTAGTGGGATAAAAGAAGACTTGTGACGGACCACACTCCAGGCGGTGCATGCGAGTGAGGGTGTGACAAACAAATAAATAGAAAACATGTTACTTCTACTTAAAACCTGTTTGTGTGTGACGTTGTGTGCTTGAGGGAGAAAATTAAAATGCCTGTCTGTGTTTGCTCTCTTCAAAATCTCTTCTAAATAATCAAAATCTTCCTGTCGTCTCATTTTGTCAGGGAAAGAGACAGAGGGGGACGTTGCTGTCCGTGGTGCTGAAAGTAAAGACGCCGGAGCCACGCACCCCTCGCGCTCACCACAGCAGCCCCGTCCTCCTGCTGGTTACACGGGCTTCATTTGGCTCCATCCTCTGTGCATGTATTGATTAATTATGATTGGCCCAGCAGGTGGCGGAGGGCTAGCTTTCACACTATTAACGGCGGCCTCTGCTGTTGTTGTCTCTGGAGAAAGACGTCTCAAACATCTAATGACCGACGGTGCAGCTCATGTTCGACTTATATGGGCAAGAACATTCAGCTGTCACGCAGTGTGGTCGAAAAGCAGAAAAGCACAGGTACACACACACACGACAAATACACAAACAGGCGTTACCTGTATAGTTTGGCGATTGTAGACTTTAACTACGTGGAAGTTAAAACTGTAAATTCCTTTCCGTGGTGCAATGAAGTTACTTCTCTCTTCGTCAAAATTCCTCCCAACATTTACAAGAACCTGAAAGACAGACAGACAGAAAGAAATTCACTGGTACAAGCGCTTTGTCATGCTGTGCGAAACACAACTGCAACCAACTCAAAATATTTTTATTTCAAAACTGACTTGACGAGGAAACAAACTAATTTGTGCTGCCCTTTGGGAGAAAATGGATTCTTATACAGCCAAATGCTTCATCCAGAATTTCTTCTATTGTTTATTTGGTGTGGAATTGACTAATCCATTCAACCCACGTGTTTCTGGAGCAGACACCCTGTTAAGACTCTTGTGCCCCCCGCCCCAGACCACACACTCAGATTCACTCATGTAGATGGAAAACTCTCTGCTTTTTATCGGGGATTTTTCTCCTTGTCAGAACTTCTAAACTTTATGGGGACTGGAAGGGAACTTGATCGAGCTTTCAAATGAATTTTTCAATTATGCACTCCTGCAGCCAAATGTCTGATTTTATGGATGGAGGCGAATTATGACGTGAAATTGAACGGCAGTTTGAGGGAGAATTAACCTTTAACGGCAGCCGGGTACGATCTCACTCTCGTGACCTTCCCTTACTAAATTATTTGGAGAGATGTCAGTTCCCATATCCCACCCCGTCAGCTCAAAAAGTTGAGATATTGAAAAGCCTCGCATACCTGGCTACACAGCCACTTTACCAATAAAATTTACTACCTAAAAAATGAATCCACAGTCTGTTATCTCCGACAGCCAACACCACCGGAGACACGATGCATCTGCGCACAGCTCCGCCGCTGTGGTATTATCTATCCCCCAAGTTAACCCGGATACTTGTTTTTCGTCTTTCTAATGGTCTTACGCAACATGTCTGTTGACTAAGTGGAGTATTTGTTGCGCACATTCTAAATTCGTAGTTTGCGGGAAGGCGAAGCGGAATATCTGTGGTGCTCTAACGTGCAGGGGGAAAATGCCAGTTTTATTCCTGACGCCTTTGTGACATCGACTAAATTATATTTTACCCCCACCCCCGCCATCAGTAGTAAAAACTGTCTTCCCAGCATATTAATACAGTTCACCTAAAACAGCACGCATTCTATAGTCTACACAATAAAACATCATCTGAAACTTTTATGTCTTACAACATTCCTTCTTCAGGTTGTAAGAAGATAAAAACAGACAAACACTGAGCTGGAATCTTTTTTTCTTCTCTCTGTCACATTGGACTATATCTTTTGTCTCCTACCCGATCGAAGTAGATGACCATAGTCCGGTTGCTCATCTCGGAGGGCTCGTGGTTGGTGTTCCTGACTGCGGAGAACGCCACCTTTGCGCTTCCCGAGCGCACCGAGATCCCGAGCGCTGTGCCCGTGGGGTCCGAGGTCGGGTTGGAGTCGCACACCACGAGGCACTTTCCCTCCAGGACGATTGGTTCCGTCTCGTTCTGAGCGCGGACCGGACTCGCCGCAAGCCACACGGCACTTAAAAGGCAAAACGCCAGCATGCCGGAACCGAGCAGTGAACTTGTTCAGGTCGTCTTCACACCTCAAACCGGAGTGGGTCTATTCCCCTTTTTAAAAAAAAATGTCAGGTAGGAAGAGTTTCCCACTGTTCCTCGATTAACCTTAAAAGGTTCGTTTTACAACTAGGTGCTACTCCGCTTTCTTGGATTTAATTAGCCTAACGTGAACTCCCTGGCGGAGTGTCTCAAACCCAGATGGTTTAGTTTTAGGCGTCTCTGCTCCTTTTTTCAACAATTGCTTTATTAACCCGTATCTCCAGGCGAGTCCCCAGTTTTCACCTGTTCCTTTCCTGTTTTCCCACCTCTCGGCAGCTTATCTGTCACTTGGAAACACAGTAAGGGAGAGTCGTGCGCGCAGCGGAAGGGCCCTGGACGAGTGACGAGGCAGCAGAACTCATAGCGCAGAGGGGGGAGCTCCGTCTGCTCTGTCGCGCGCGCTTGAATTATTGATATGGGGGATATGAGAGTTTCAAACACAAAAGGCTCAGAAGGGACGCGGCGCGCGAGCGAAAGATGCTCCCGCCCAGGTCCCACTTTTTCTTTTTTTTATCTTTTTTATTTCCACAGACCCCCCCCCCCCCCCCCACACACACACACACACACACACACACACCCCTCCCTGCCTCTGTAACGGAGACTCATCATCGGATTAGCGCGTGCGCGTCTTCGATATTTTCCAATCACTGCGTGCGGACCGCCCCCTCCCCGCCCCACTACTTAAGAGAGCCTCTCTCCTTTTCTCTCTTTCTGTCCCTGCTCCATCCCAAACTACTGCTTCAATTTCTTTTTTACAGTCTATCTATCTATCTATCTATCTATCTATCTATCTATCTATCTACAGACAGACAGACAGACAGATAGATGTGTTGAAATAATGCAGAATGTGCCAAATGAGCACCGCTGGGAAATAAAGACAAAAACATCACGAGTCCTTTTTTTAAAGATCATCTTAGTGATTTAGTGTCACTGAGTAAAACGTAGACTTTTACTGCCCTGCAGTGGCGCTAGGTGTATCGATCTCCAAAGCATCGATGCATCCAATACAGTGTTTAAAGTATCGATGTCGTGCCAATAGAAAAAACATAACTGGATCCTACACATATAAGATCACAGACTGGTTACACGAACCAGGGTTGCAGTATTTTCTGCGACTACTGTTCACATGAAGTATAATCAGAAGTATCTTATATTCCACTCAGTTAGCCATCACATCACTTACTTCCCTAAGTGAGAGTAGGCCTACATTAGTTCTTTATGGCAGTGTAAAATATTGATATGCATATGCCACTGTATATCGTGGCTGTGCTTTAAAAATCACACTGCTGTCAGTTTACAGAGGCTCTCACTTCTGCGCTCTTGGTATTTGTCATGGGCCTGAGCTTGTATATAAAACACGACTCTGCAGAAGACAAGGAGTCTCTGATCGATCGTTGCCACTTTATTTCCTGAATGGAAACAACAGTGTTGTATCAGTGCACAGGCTCGCCACCAGAGATGGGCAGTAACGTGTTACTGTAATCCGATTACTTTTTTCAAGTAACGAGTAAAGTAAGGGATTACTATTGCAAAAACGGTAATTAGATTACAGTTACTTTCCCGTAGGAACGCTGCGTTACTGCGTTACTAAAACCGTGATTTTTTGCCAGAATGTCTCATGACAGTGACATAAGCCAGTGCGACTTCTGGCAACAGCTGTGTGCAGATCAACAATGGATCATATATGGAGTGCAGAGAGAGTATGAGCGTGCAGCGTTTAAAGCGTGGAAGTACTGACCTTACTTTGAGTTTGATTCCATAAAAAGTGACAAAAACATTAGTGTCCGCTGTGCGTGGGAAGAAAACTTCTTTTTACAGCGAAAAAACCCCTAAACTTCCAACAAGCACCGAGTAGCTACGACGTAATGGGAAACTCAGAGAAACTCGCGGATTCTTCCACTGACCGCGGCACACCTGCACCAGGGTAAACCTCCGCCTACCCCACTCCTGCTTTACAGGTGAAAATAGAGCAACAGGACCGCTGAGTCTTTGACTTTATTTATTTTCTGCTGTGTTTTACTTGCATCTATTTGAAAGACTGAGTGTAAACACAAAAAATATTTTATTTTATGTGCTGGAATGTGCAGAAAATAGGTTTCAATGTTAAACTAATTTCTTCCAGTCAGAGAATGTTGCATATAATTTAATGTTTGCTTGATGCATAAAGTTAAAAGATTCAAACTAATAAAACAAGTTAAAAAAAAAGAGACTTTTCCATTTGATTACATTTTGTATGATGGATTATGCAGAAAAAGTAGAATTGGGCTTAAAGATCTATCACTTTATCACCTCTTCAGGTTGTAAATCGTGTTTTTAAAAAGTAACTAAGTAACTAAGTAATTAATTACTTTTGAAAATAAGTAATCAGTAAAGTAACTGGATTACTTTTTTGGGGAAGTAATCAGTAATTAGTTACTGATTACTTTTTTCAAGTAACTTGACCAACACTGCTCGCCACACACCACTCCGCACAGCCCACTACGGCAGAACAACCCATTAGCATTCCGCTTTAGCATACAGTTTTACACAATAATAAACAAATGAAAAGTACATAAAACTGGTGTTGGACATGTGTCCACTAAGCACTTATTACACTCGGTGCCCATCAGCTAATCAAACATGTTTTATGTGTCTGTACTACTTAGCTACATCGTGTGCGGAACAATACAACTCACCTCTCGTATGGCTACGGCAGACTGGCAGCGATTACTGCAGCCAGCCTCACCTAACCAGCCACACCGAGAGGGGGGGGCGCTGTTTCCCCATTACACTGACATTTGTGGCAAGTGGAATAATACCACATAAACACTGTTACACTTGGTCACACACTTCAACCAGTTTTTGCCAGCCAGTGTGGTTTTGTTGGTCACTCTGGCGTAAATATCACACCCAAGCTGATCGCACAAGTGATCAATGGGGTTGAGGTCAGGACTGCAGGCCGGCCATTCCTCCACTCACAAATTCTGGAGGTCCCTGACAAACCCTACCCTGAGGGGTTGGGCGTTGCCATCTTTGACGATAGAGTTGGTTCCCAGACTGTGGATATATGGGGTGGGCACTGGTAGTAGACTCTCACCTCAATATCTCTCTGCACTGAGACTTATTCACCAGCCCAACGCAGCGCTTGAAAGGATATTTTGTACTCATAAAACAAACAAACAAAAAAACATGGAACGAGAATTTCGTTAGTTTTAGTTTGGGTGTGTATCGTCAAATTAGTGATCCCAAGCTGCCAGATGAAGCTTTGCATCACACTCTTATTGAGCACTGACATGTTTACATGACTGTAAGTTAAAGACCTTCAGAAAGTAAATGGTAAATATGTAGAAATATAAAATAATAAGAAAAACAAAACTGTAATAATCCTGCTTCTTGATATAGATAATAATTTAACTCTGACATATAAAATCTGTTAACCTTATAGCTACGTGTACATTGCTAAAAAACAACAACAACAAAACCTTTTTTATTTAGAGTATAACATGAAGTCAGTTAAACCTCTGGGGCCTTGGTCTGGTCAGGTAAGTAACAGAGGAGATTTCAGCATCACTGGTGTTAATGAAATAACACCAGGTGCATCAGAGGGGTAACAACTAGGCAGCTACTCCAGGAGAGCTGCACAGGACAGTAGAGCATCCTCGAGCCATCAGCAGCCCTGCATTATTCCTACAAAATAACCTCCAGCAGGCCGCTGGTGTGAATGTCTCTGACCAAACAATCAGAAAAACAGTGGCCTCGTGAAGTCGTTCAGCATGACCAGTTTGGTGATGGTGATGATCTGGGGATGCACAGACCTCTACAGGCCTGGCAACTGCAATCCTTGGACCCACTGTCAGACTCTACACTGGTGCAGTGGGTCCTGGGTTCCTGCCAGTACACAACAATGCCCGGCCTCATGTTTTGACAGTGTTGGGAAGGTTACTTATAAAATGTATTCCATTACAGATTACAGATTACATGCAAAATGTATTCTGTAACGTATTCCGTTACGTTACTCGATGAGAGTAACGTATTCTGAATACTTTGGATTACTTAATATATTATAATGCTGTTTACAACTACATGAATGTCCTATTGCTGTGTGATTTATTACTGTTACTGAAGGTCCGCGACTCCAAACCGGACCTCTGGCTAATACGTCGGGTTCGTGTCGGGCTTGTAGCTGAAAAATAGCTTTACTTTGTTGTCTGGGTCAACTTTGCTAGCAGAGACAGAGAGAGGCGTTGAAAGGCTGCTCCAACAGAACTTATTGTTTTCGGAGGAAAACACGAACACGGTGTACAGTCGAGTCTTAATAGCTTACTTACAACTGGGCTCGTCAGGCTCTCTTCTTGGCTGCAGTGGTTATTATTATATTTACATGCTTCCAGCTCCCGTTTCTGCTCGGTGACAGCTCGTACTTTTCCTTTTTCTCCCTCCTCGCGAGAGAGCGTCACCATGGCTGCCGCCTGGAACAACAGAGCATAGCTATCAAACAAACCCAAACAGTCCTGACCCGCCACAATATAAAACAGGAAAAGACCGCTGTGTAATCCATTTATTTCAACAAAGTAACTGTATTCTAAAAACCAGCTTTTTAAACGGTAACTGTAACGGAATATAGTTACTCATATTTTGTATTTTAAATATGTAACGGCGGTACATGTATTCCATTACTCCCCAACACTGAGTTTTGATCATGTGGTGCGGAGTATGCAGTTCTTGGAGGATGGTGGAAACAAGGCCACCAAATGGCACCCATGCACACCTGATCTACAGCCAATAGAAAACCTCTGAGAGTTCTGTTTTGGTCCATCTGACATCACCAGGTTGAACCGCCCAGGAGCTCAGTGATGCCCTGCTCCAGATCTGGAAGTACAGACCCCTCAGGACGCTATCCATCGTCTAATTAGGGACATCCGCCAACATTGTCTGGCATGTGGGGGCCGTAGAAAATTAAAACTAATATCCAAAAGTTTGTTGTGGTTTTACCAGAGAGTTGCTCCACATGGTTGACAAAATGTTTTATTTTCGTAGACTTTAAACAGGAAGCGTGTCCACATGTCTGCCCTTCTCTTCCTACCAAGCGTTGACATTTTGTTGCGTTTTCATGAGAAACAGGAAGCTAGGTGTGATCCAGCCTCACTGCACAAAGAGATTACTTCTGATTGGATCATTTCCAAACTCATCCCGCCTTTATACACAACTTGATTAGTTCTGATTGGATCTTGTCTATCCAGAACATTTTCATCTTATTTTCATCAATACATTTCATTATAGTTTTTGTCCTCTCGCATTAGCTTTTTTAAAATTTATTGTCTTTGTTTTTGTCCATAAAAGCACTACGACGAAAATTAATAGTCCCCAAAATCAACACCTCATGCCACGTCAACTTTTTCACTTTGAGTTTTCGTGTTTTAGTTCAGCCCTCTGTAGGGTGATCATTTTCATTTCCATCTGACAATGTGGCATCCCTTTTTGTACCTAACACACTAACCAGTCCATATCACTACAGATATGCAGCATGACTGAGATATGAGGTACTTTCAAAGTCAGTGACCTACAAATCTTTTTTTAGAGTGTTTCCCATTTGTGGTAGATTTCATGTGTGATTGAGCAGCATTGTAATTGTTGCAGTTTGGCCTTTTGTAGCTGTTTTGTATCGACAAACTTGATGAAATGAAAAACAGAAGCTGTAATTCATGCTGAGTAAAACGCGTGTAAATACAGTGTAACTTTGGCAACGTGACCTGTCTTCCTCGTTTTGTATCATCCTCCTTCCTCTCACTTTCCATTCCCCCACTTCAGCACCACTTTTAATTGTTTCCCATCCTTTTCCTCTTTCTTCTAACCTCTCTCATCTCTTATCCTCTGCCTTTGTCTTTCTCTGTGTGTGTGTTTCTCCTCCCCTCTGTCATTCCTGCACTTCTCATCACCATCTCCCCGTTGTTGTTTCTCTCTCCCAGGGGTTTCCTTTAGCTTCTAATACAAGCTGACGGTGAATGACAGGCCAAAAGGACTTCTCTCTGATGCAGGGCGCCGGGGACAAGCCACATCTACTCTCTGTCACTCTCTCTCTCTCTGTCTTTCTGTCATACACTGAAATATAGATGCTGCCACACACTCAAACCCCCATTCTCCTTCTTCTTCTTACCCATGACCACATAGCTCTTTTGCCAAGACAGTCAGCGTGGAGTGTCTGGGCGTGTGTGGGTTAGTTGTCGGAGGTTGTCGCGCTCACCCTGGAGAAGCAGAGCTCATTGTTTGTCAGTGTGACACTGGCCTGACTGCAGTTTAACTGGACTGACAGACAGGAGCAAGCTGTCACCACACACCCGCTTTGTGTGCGCATGTGTTTGTTTTTCCACAGCAGAGATTAAAGAGCGATCATGGGTGTCATATTCACTGCCTCCGGACACGAGGCCTGTCTCCTGTCCCGACTGTCTGTCCGTCCACCTACCAGCCTAATTACCTGTCTGTCTGTCATCGTCGCACGTCTGTCTGTCTGCCTGCTGGCCGATGATGCTGTGCAGCTACAGACTGAGGATGCGCAGTGCTGCTGTGACATTTTGGAAGTGAGATCACCAAAGTTCATCTTTTGGGGGTAAAACGGAGAATAGAGACTATAATTAATCAAAGTTCATGTGTGGAAAAGACTTCTGCGTGTAATCATTAGTGTAAAGACAGCATTAGTGAACAAAGGCAGCAGCTAAAGCCAGCGTAAAGTGAGGAAAAATATGGCTTTAGTCAGTCAGCATATTGTCTGGAAAGAGTCCGATTGTCGTCACTGGACTAAAATGTGCTGTTTGGAAGTTAATTAGGTGTGAATGCCGAGAGGAACAAGTATCACATTCTCTATTTGCAGGCATATTTTAGTCTTAATACTTATTGCACATGGATACATGATATGAAATTAGATTTATTCTTCCTCTACTACAGTGTAGGCTACACTATTGTTTTCAGCTATATCCATATAGACAGAGGTGGAAAATCAAATGCACACATCTATAGGAAACGAAATGTTTTAGATAATTGCTTCATTTGCTGTCCCTGAGTGTCACTACACAGGAGCACCATGGAGCTGGTTCAAGGGCACGAGGAAGCCTCTTAATGAAATCACAGACAGCTGTTTCAGTTTAAATGAACGTTGCTTCCAAAACTACAGATCAGGAGCTAACTACCACTACCAGCAAATACTAGTTTAGTCATAATTTAAAAATTATTATTATTAGATTGGACAGAAGAGGTAGGCTCAAGAAAAGGGTCTGAGTTTACACCAAGCACACATAAAGTGGCTCATCACAAGAACAAGATTATTTCTATCAAACAATAAGAATGTGTTGGCAGTTTATAAATAATTTGGAGCAAATCATTTTCAAGTTCCAAAATCTGTAATCATACAAACAAATAGAATTACAGCATTTCACACCTCCCACTGTGAGCTTCCACTTAAAGAGTACTAAAGAAGTCTGGCTCGTCACATTGTCCCCTCCTACTCATCTACAAGAAAAAGAGCACCATAAGTCTTTTGTACTCTGCACACATACAAATGTCCTCTCGTATTACCACGGCTCTTTTTTTCTCTTGCTTTTCTCTTGGATAGCCGGAATATTTCTGCATCCTGTTTGAAGCCTGTTGTTTGCTTCCTTTCAGGTTTTGCTATGATCACTTCATGATGCACAATCATGTTTAGGTGGGTGGCAGTGTTGGGTGTAACATGCAGTACTGTAGTGACAACTCCAGTACTGCATTACAGTTCATGTGCAAGAGGACAAAATGGCAGAGTGGCCCACAGCACTTACTTCTTGTTATTACACAAAAGGACAAGAGTGTGATTGTAACGTGTACGTCCAGGACAGAAACAGCTGATGCTGCCAGCACAACATCAGCTCTTTGCAAGCTTCAGTACAGAGAGCGTGCTAATGCAAAGCTAGCCAAGAACCCAAAGTGATGTTACAGTTTTTTCTGAATGCTTAAAGCCTAACTGTGATTCTTACAGCACAATTTCAAAAACTATTAATACTTATACCAAAATCACTCACCGAGTTTTCAAAACTAAAAGCACAAACACTGCTTTGCACTCAGGTTGCCATTTTGTAAGACACACTCTGCAAACCTGTAGCTACAATCCACTGCACAGCACTCTTTTTGCAGAACTGTAAACACAACTCACTGCTTTACACTGAATTTCCAAATGATCAACAAACTCCTAACAAAACTATACACATTTATGGCTGTTAGTTACACTATTTTGCCAACTGTCTGGCGCACTGTCTCATGTGAAAACTGTTTTAGATAATTAGTTCACTTTGCAATCAGCCTACGCACTATAAATAAGCTACAGGTAAGCTGTTCGTGTGGAGTACAATGGAGGGAGCAGGAAGAGTGAGAAGAGTGAGAATTAGAGGAGGCCGAGGAAGAGGACGTGGAGGTGAAGCAGCAGGACAAAGAGGACGACACGAACAAGGAGGTGAAGTTAGAGGAAGAGGACAAGGAGGAGCAAGAGGAGGACGAGGAGGGGGAGGTGGAAGGGACCATGTAATCAACCATGGAGTGACCCTGAGCGAAGCTGGCCAACGGGTTCAGCCTAACTCGAGCCGCTACACTGTAGCATTTTGAAATGAGAATCGGTGAGTACAGTCACTTTGCACTAAGACTTGTAGCACTGCCGTATGCTAATGAGGAACACAACAATACCATAGATGTAACAATACTGAATCTGTTACTTTATAGAATTGCTAGCTGACCAGATGCTGGTGCAGAGGAAGCATGTCCACTGCAGACCAAGAAACCCATATAGTCAATATGGTGATTGCAAATAATTCCATTAGACTACGTGAAATTCAGCAGCACATAATTGAGGATGACACCACCTTCCAAAACATACGAAATGTGAGCATTTCTGTATTAGGTGGTGTACTTGCCCGCAACAGAATCCGAATGAAACAAATCTACAGAGCACCTTTGGAAAGAAATAGTGAACGTGTAAAACAGCTGCGATATGTGCAGGTAAGCTATAGTATCATTGGTACTGAATCTGGAAGTGCACACTGTAGTGTTGTGCATGTGCCTGCTGTGCTGAATTTGTTTTGTCTTGTCTAGAGAGTGATGGAGCTCGAGGCAGATGGGTCATGAGCAGTTTTTTGTGGATGAGGCTGGTTTTCACCTCACTAAGACAAGGAGACATGGCAGGAACATCATTGGACACCGTGCCATAATCAATGTCCCAGGACACCGTGGTGGTAACATAACTATGTGTGCAGCTATAAGTCAAAATGGAGTTGTTCACCATCATGCAACCCTGGGCCCATATAACACTGCACACATTACAACATTCCTGGACACCTTACATGACATGCTCACCAATGTTCAGAGAGCAGAGCAGACGTCATCATATGGGACAATGTTAGTTTCCATAGGGCTGCTTCGGTCCGCAACTGGTTTACAGATCACCCACTCTTCCCTGTACTCAGCTCAAACTGACATAGCCTACCTTGTGCACAGAGAAAGCAAAAGCCAGATGTGTTTTTTATTCATACCATCAGTGTTTAGTTGGTGCATTGTGTGCTTATTACAGTTTTTGCTCGTTGCTTGAACACTATAAACCCATGCTTAGACTAAAGTAACACAACTTGAAGCTTTTGTTACCATACCCCAAACACATGTACCCATACCTTAAACAAAAGTGCTGCTTTGCACTCTGGTTGCAATTATGCAACTCACTTACTCCTTTATGCAACACACATGGTCCTGCATACTACACTCTATTTCATACATAAGACACTTCGTTCAAAAATGAAATTTCCGGGTGCCATTTGGAAAACACATGTATCCAAAATACAAAACACATCGGGTAATTGCAACCACTCAAATATACACCTGAAGGCACTTACTTGCAAAACTGAACACCAATTAGCCAACCACAAAAAGCCCTCAGTTTAGCCATTTCAAGAACTTTGCAAGCATGGATGGAGGGAGAGCAAGAGGAAGAGGAGGAGGAGGTCAAAGAGGCCATGCACGGACCCATATTTCTGATGATATAAGAGCAACTTTGGTGGACCATGTCATCAACCACGGCCTGACTATGAGGGAAGCTGGGCAGAGAGTCCACCCACATCTAAGCCGCTTCACAGTGGCATCTGTAATAAGAAAATTCCGACTAGAAAACAGGTCTGTCTTCATCTCACTGCCTTCTACTCTACTCAGATGGTTTTCATAGTACTGTTCTACAGTTACCATATCAAGTGTGCAGGGTATTGCAGGGTGCTAATGCTCCTTTTGCAGCCAAAGTGGTAGTTTCTGTGAAACATACCATGATTACTTATATTGAAGTACAGTGTTGTACAGTGGATGATACAGTATATACAGTGAAGTACTGTAAGAAAAATAAGCAAACCGATGACAATATGTGGTTGTATTTCTCTAGAATGACTCGAAGACCTTCTGGGGGAGGACGCCAACGCCTGTTCACACAACGGCAGGAACTTGCTGTTGTGGACCTAGTGAGGGCAGACAATGCCATCCGTCTCCACCAGCTACGACGGAAAATACTTGCAGACAGGCGAGTGTTCAGCAACATAGACCATGTGAGCATCACCACCATCAGACGCATCTTGGGTAAACACAGCATCACCATGAAGCAGCTGTACAGAGTCCCATTCGAGAGGAACAGTGACAGGGTCAAAGGACTCTGAGCTGAATATGTACAGGTACGTGTAACTGTCCCTTACATTTACAATAGAGTATTGGTGAAGTCCAGTAGCAGCTGAATATGTACCATATCAGTACCACATGGATCCATTCTGAGAGCTACACAGGTACCTGTGTGATGGGGTGAGGGTGCTGTATGTGTAGCACTGTAGTACAGTGATATGTTCCCCTTTTTTTCAGAGAATCTTGGCCATGGATGGAGCTGCACAGCCTCATGAATACATTTTCATTGATGAAGCTGGATTCGACCTGAGCAAAACAAGACGACGGGGTCGTAATGTAATTGGCCAAAGGGCAATTGTGCACGTCCCAGGGCAGCGCGGGGGAAACATCACATTATGTGCCGCCATATGCCTTCGAGGGCTTCTGCACCATCATGCAATACTGGGTCCATACAATAGCCAACACATACTCACATTTCTAGATGCTCTCCATGATATAGTTGTACAGAACAGACCAGATCAGCCCAGGTTTGTGGTGATATGGGATAATGTCAGTTTCCATCGGGCTGCTCTGGTCCAGGCCTGGTTCTCCAACCAAAGTCAACTTGAAGTGGTATGCTTGCCCCCTTACTCACCATTTTTAAACCCTATAGAGGAATTTTTTTCGGCTTGGAGATGGCGAGTATATGACCGCCAACTACATGCCTGCATGCCTCTTCTGCAGGCAATGGAACAGGCCTGCGGCGACATTCAGGTGACAGCAATCCATGGATGGTTTTGACATGGAAGAGGATATTTTCCCCGGTGCCTAGCAGGAGAAGACATTGCTTGCGATGTTGATGAGGTCCTGTGGCCAGACCCCAACAGACGGCGGGATCCATGAGCCCACGTATGCACAGTTGTCATGATTTTTTGTTTACAGTATAGTGTTTTTTCTATTACTGTATTATGGGGTTTTTGTTTTTTGTTTTTTTTTTTGCTTTATCTGAATTCATGGTACTGCAATGTACAATATTGAGTAGGTCTATTTGCTTTTTTGGTTGTTTGCAAATGTGTCTCCTGAAAATATGCCTTCTGAATGAACAATGGAAATCAAAGACTGCAGTGCTTTATATAAAGTAGACTAGTGTGTTCCCCCTGCTCTGTAAGTGTTTGCATATGATGCAAGTATGTGTCATTTTGTCAACAGAGTTACATTTTGACAGAGGAATGTTAGGTTTTGATAGCAGAGTTTAGGTTTTGAGAGTAGAGTTTCAATTTGGTGCAGATGTGAATGGTATATTTCCCAGTGTTGTGTCATGTTTACTTGTGTTTAGGGTTTTGGCACAATGAGCAAAGTTTTGCAAAATGTGTTCAGGCAACGGGCAAAAACTGTAATATGATGGCTTGTGTTAACTGTTGAATACGAAAATACCATTTTTACAAAGGTGTGGAGAGAAGCAAGGGTTATTCGCTTTTACAAGAAAACTACAATGTTTTGCTGATTGGGTGAAGAGTTTTCTTATTTGTGTGTAGAGTTTTGCAAAAATAGCCAATAGTTACAAAAAATGTGCTCAAGCCATCAGAAAAAAACTGTAAAGTTGAGTGCATGCTGACCAAAGCCCAGCAGCCAGACCCTGATCTTCAACTCGTAACAAAGGCAGTGATGAGCAATCAGGCTGCAGCGTTTAATGTTCCTAAAGTAGAATCACTGCGGTGATCGCTTTGAAGTCTCTTTAGGTTGTTTTTGATCTTTGCTTTGTGTTTTATGGAAAAACTAAAAGAAGGACTGTGAATGCGTTCTCATTAGAACAGGGGTTTGTTCTGGTGTGCTGGACTGTTCTTACTTTGTAAATATGTGACAGTGTGTCTCAAAGTAACGTAAGTAGCAGTGTAACAAAATACTTTCTCCATACTGCATTACTTTTATGAAAAGTAATGTGTAACATATTACTTTTTTTGAGTTATGTCCCCACCACTGAGGCTGGTACATACCCACATAACATCCACAAGCACGCAAGGAGCTAGAAGAACATTGCAAAGTAAAACAGAGGAGCAGTGTTACCCAGCTAATTTGCAAAAATACTGCGATGGTTGGTCCAAAAAGAATAACTGATGTTAGAAATATAAATCTAATGAATGAAATGATAAGAAAAGAAATATTTGCACCTTGTGCAGCATACAGTATCTGTACCAATCACAGAGGAGAGTTTTCTTTTCCTTCTGACAGAATCTAACAAAACATGTTGTGTGCTAAGTTTGGCTGGTGCCATTGTTGCATATGGTAAGGATGGTAAATCACAGTCCTGTCATTTTATACAAATATGCGTCTTTCCCAAGGAGTGTGAAAACCTTTATCATGGTTTTTCACTGTGTTAGGCTTTAATTTTATATGTTTAAGTTTAAAACCAAACTACAGAGAAAATATAGTGTTCACTTAAAAAGAATCCATGCATACTACTTCACAGTTGTTGACATCTGCAAAGACATAAATGTGATTTTTCAGCAGCTAAAAAGAACATCGTGGACGAGAAAAGTCAGGTCCTGCAAATTCCTGCAAAACAGTATACACACACACACACACACACACACACACACACACACACACACACACACACACACACACAAGCTTGCACGGAGATAGAGGCAGCCTTCTAGAATAAAATGCGCACACACACATACATGCTCAGGCACACAGAGCCAGGTAAGCAGAGACGGATCAGGGTTAACCAGGCATCAGTGCAATGTACTGTCGGGTGATCGGGGGCTTCCCTCCTGAGAGCCACGTTTGTATGAGCGATGAGCATGTGTGTGTGTGTGTGAGCATGCCTTGTCACTGCGTCATACCTTTGCCTGAGATAAACGGCATTATCCAAAAGAACCAGAAGCAGAGAGAGGGAGGAGAAAACGCTAATGCCCTCTGCTTTATTTCTGCCCTCTTTTTGTTTCATTGGGGAGCTCGAGCTTTGCTTTCCGCTTGCTTGTACATGTCATGCATCTCAGAGAAATGTGGGTGACTAAACTCAAAGAGAAAAGCAAAGAGGCAATGGATGCAGTTCACCACTGGGACAGTACACATGGAGCTTTTTAAGGAGCCACTGGTAGACGTGGAGGCAGTCGGCAAGGTAGTGTGTCGTCCCAATTACTCGACAAACTCATGCCCACTATCCTGTTTCAAGCATCAAACTGACTCTCAGTCTTGGCACACAGTGTTTAATCACAGTAGAGGCTCATCTGTGAGGTCGTATCTTATGTTCTTAAATGTTTACATTTTCACTATTCTATGCAATAGTTCGGTCATTCATGGCGTGAACGTCAACAAACTTGTCCACTGTCTGTAGCTAGAGTATATTTTGGGTAGGAAGTGTTGAGGCTTTCAAAGCCCAACAGCCTGATTAGATTTAGATCTAAGGAAGCCACAGAGGGCATGGCTCACTATATATATACAGTGGGGCAAAAAAGTATTTAGTCAGCCACCGATTGTGCAAGTTCCCCCACTTAAAATGATGACAGAGGTCAGTAATTTGCACCAGAGGTACACTTCAACAATGAAAGACAGAATGTGAAAAAAAAATCCATGAATCCACATGGTAGGATTTGTAAAGAATTTATTCGTAAATCAGGGTGGAAAATAAGTATTTGGTCACCTCAAACAAGGAAAATCTCTGGCTCTCACAGACCTGTAACGTCCTCTGTAAGAAGCTTTTCTGTCCCCCACTCGTTACCTGTATGAATGGCACCTGTTTGAACTCATCATCTGTATAAAAGACACCTGTCCACAGCCTCAAACAGTCAGACTCCAAACTCCGCCATGGCCAAGACCAAAGAGCTTTCGAAGGACACCAGGAAAAGTATTGTAGACCTGCACCAGACTGGGAAGAGTGAATCTACAATAGGCAAGCAGCTTGGTGTGAAAAAATCAACTGTGGGAGCAATCATCAGAAAATGGAAGACATACAAGACCACTGATAATCTCCCTCGATCTGGGGCTCCACGCAAGATCTCATCCCGTGGGGTCAAAATGATCATGAGAACGGTGAGCAAAGATCCCAGAACCACACGGGGGGACCTGGTGAATGACCTGCAGAGAGCTGGGACCAAAGTAACAAAGGTCACCATCAGTAACACACTACAACGGCAGGGAATCAAATCCCGCAGTGCCAGACGTGTTCCGCTGCTGAAGCCAGTGCATGTCCAGGCCCGTCTGAAGTTTGCCAGAGAGCACATGGATGATACAGCAGAGGATTGGGAGAATGTCATGTGGTCAGATGAAACCAAAGTAGAACTTTTTGGTATAAACTCAACTCGTCGTGTTTGGAGGAAGAAGAATACTGAGTTGCATCCCAAGAACACCATACCTACTGTGAAGCATGGGGGTGGAAACATCATGCTATGGGGCTGTTTTTCTGCCAAGGGGACAGGACGACTGATCCGTGTTAAGGACAGAATGAATGGGGCCATGTATCGTGAGATTTTGAGCCCAAACCTCCTTCCATCAGTGAGAACTTTGAAGATGAAACGAGGCTGGGTCTTCCAACATGACAATGATCCAAAACACACCGCCCGGGCAACAAAGGAGTGGCTCCGTAAGAAGCATTTGAAAGTCCTGGAGTGGCCTAGCCAGTCTCCAGACCTCAACCCCATAGAAAATCTGTGGCGGGAGTTGAAAGTCCGTGTTGCTCGGCGACAGCCCCAAAACATCACTGCTCTCGAGAAGATCTGCATGGAGGAATGGGCCAAAATACCAGCTACTGTGTGTGCAAACCTGGTAAAGACCTATAGTAAACGTTTGACCTCTGTTATTGCCAACAAAGGTTATGTTACAAAGTATTGAGTTGTATTTTTGTTATTGACCAAATACTTATTTTCCACCCTGATTTACGAATAAATTCTTTACAAATCCTACCATGTGGATTCATGGATTTTTTTTTCACATTCTGTCTCTCACAGTTGAAGTGTACCTCTGGTGCAAATTACTGACCTCTGTCATCATTTTAGGTGGGGGAACTTGCACAATCGGTGGCTGACTAAATACTTTTTTGCCCCACTGTATGTGTATATATATATATATCAAATAGTGTCCAGCTGGTGGCAAAAGATCTTACAGCTGCTTTAGCATTAATGTATAGCTGGCCGGAGGACTCATGCCTAATGTTGAACACCTCAGAAACTGTCAGTATGTATTTTTCAAAACGCCCCTGAAACTTGAAGCAGTCAAACGTATTCCTGGATGGAGCAGAGCTTGAATTAGCTCCAGAATTTAAATATCTTGGGGTCATTCTAGACCCAACATTATCCTTCAAGAGTCACATAAATAAAGTGTCCCAGGTACTTAAATTTAATAATCGAAATTTTAATCATATACGTAATAATTTAAATATGAAATTTGCTGCAAAAACTTATTTTTACTCAATGATCATCTCTCATATGGACTATTGTTTGACGTCCTGGTCACTTGCTTGTCCAACAACACTTAAAACTATTGAAAACATTTATAAAAGAAGTTTAAAACTACTTGACAAAAAACCGACCTCCCACCACTGTCATGTGTTAAAAAAACATAAATTACTGAACCTCATCACAGCACAGAAACAGCTTTAGTGAAGGTTACAAATGATCTTCTTATGGCCTCTGACAGTGGACTCATCTCTGTGCTTGTCCTGCTAGACCTCAGTGCAGCGTTCGATACTGTCGACCATAATATCCTATTAGAGCGATTAGAACATGCTGTAGGTATTACAGGTACTGCGCTGCAGTGGTTTGTATCATATCTATCTAATAGACTCCAATTCGTGCATGTAAATGGAGAGTCCTCTTCACACACTGAGGTTAATTATGGAGTTCCACAGGGTTCAGTGCTAGGACCAATTCTGTTTACATTATACATGCTTCCCTTAGGCAGTATCATTAGAAGACATAGCATACATTTACACTGCTATGCAGATGACACCCAGCTCTATCTGTCCATGAAGCCAGATAACACACACCAATGAGTTAAACTGCAGGAATGTCTTAAAGACATAAAGACCTGGATGGCCGCTAACTTTCTGCTTCTTACTTCAGATCAAACTGAGGTTATTGTACTCGGCCCTGAAAATCTTAGAAATATGGTATCTAAGCAGATTCTTACTCTGGATGGCATTACCTTGGCCCCCAGTAACACTGTGAGGAACCTTGGAGTCATTTTTGACCAGGACATGTCCTTCAAAGCACATATTAAACAAATATGTAAGACTGCTTTCTTCCATTTGTGCAACATCTCTAAAGTTAGAAATATCCTGTCTCAGAGTGACGCTGAAAAACTAGTTCATGCATTTATTACTTCCAGGCTGGACGACTGTAATTCATTATTATCAGAAAGTCCTAAAAACTCCCTGAAAGCCTTCAGCTAATCCAAAATGCTGCAGCAAGAGTCCTGACAGGGACTAGAAAGAGAGAGCAGATTTCTCCTGTTTTGGCTTCCTGTTAAATCCAGAATTCAAAATCCTGCTCCTCACATACAAGGTCTTAAATAATCAGGCCCCATCTTATCTTAATGACCTTGTAGTACCATATCACCGTATTAGAGTACTTCGCTCTCGCTCTGCAGGCCTACTTGTTGTTCCTAGAGTATTTAAAAGTAGAATGGGAGGCAGAGCCTTCAGTTTTCAGGCCCCTCTTCTATGGAACCAGCTTCCAGTTTGGATTCAGGAGACAGACACTATCTCTACTTTCAAGATTAGGCTTCAAACTTTCCTTTTTGCTAAAGCATATAGTTAGGGCTGGACCAGGTGACCCTGAATCCTCCCTTAGTTATGCTGCAATAGATGTAGGCTGCCGGGGATTCCCATGATGCATTGAGTTTTTCCTTTCCAGTCACCTTTCTCACTCACTATGTGTTAACAGACCTCTCTGCATTGAATCATATCTGTTATTAACCTCTGTCTCTCTTCCACAGCATGTCTTTATCCTGTCTTCCTTCTCTCACCCCAACCAATCACAGCAGATGGCCCCGCCCCTCCCTGAGCCTGGTTGTGCCGGAGGTTTCTTCCTGTTAAAAAGGAGTTTTTCCTTCCCACTGTCACCAAAGTGCTGCTCATAGGGGGTCATATGATTGTTGGGTTTTTCTCTGTATCTATTATTGTACGATCTACTGTACAATATAAAGATATTGAGGCGACTGTTGTTGTGATTTGGTGCTGTATAAATAAAACTGAATTGAATTGAATATGTGTAGCAGTTTTCTCTGGCTCACACCTGATCCTGACCTCTTTGTACGACGTCCCTGTATCAGCGGCGTGTCCTGATGCAGCGGGCTGCCACAAATCGAATAAGTCCTTTAATATACAGTCGAACTGGCATGAGATTAATTAGCATATGCTCTTGCTATTTATAGTCATATTTTTGAAGCGGAGCTGCCATTAAGTGAATTATGATGTGTCACCAGATATAGCACTTCTGATAAAATAATCAAATCCGATATGTAAAGCACAGACTATAATCTCATTTTCTAGACCTTATTACATTTTGTTGACAAGATATTGGCGTGTCTGATGGTTGCTGGCCCCTGACAGCCGAGTGCACAGCAAGGATGTCGTGTCCTATTTAAAATGCCCCATTATGCTCTGTGTAAAGATCGAATTTACAAAAAATAAATGCTTACCTGTGCAATCGGCTTATGTACAGTTACAACAAAAGCTATAACTGAAATATTTTTAGAGTTTGTTGTGTTACACAAAGTGACAGTTTTGGATTTTGGAACTTTGTGTTGTGTTTCTTCAGACTAGTTTCAACCAAAGTAATCGATAATACATTAAAGGTCAGTTTACATCAGGGGGATTTACAGGTTTTTCAAGATACAGTGCTCAAAGGTTCAAAACTAAGAGTTTGGGCACATCCATGTGTATTTTATACAGACACTCTTTATTGTTATTTTAGGTAAATATAATAGTTTGGTTGATTCCCAGAAGAGCTCACAGATATCTTAGAGTTGACTGAAGTTGGAGACTTTCCATTTGTAAAGTTGTCTGATAGTACGAGGAGTGAAAAGGTGAGGAAGCCAAGTAGGAGACGAGATATCAAAGGTAAACAAGTGCAAATAAGCAAATAGCCCCTTTATGACTGCACAGCAACTAAAGGGCGCTCGCCAGCACGTAGGTGTGTATGTTTCATCGTCAGCGATTAAGAGAAGAGTTCATGACCAGAACCTCAGAGGATTCATCAACTGTACCGTGACGAGCAAGAGGATAATGACTGCATTGTTAAAGGGTAACGCTGGTGCTGCTGGTAGAAACAAATGGGCGTAATAATCCTTTATCCACATGAAACAGCGGGTCAGGTTTATTGTTGGCATTCTGAGTTTAGTCATACTGGGTGTATTTATATCCGACCTCTTTAACTGATGCATCTAAATGGCTGCTATAATGTGCTATTTAACCTGTTTTAGTGCATCTACATTTGCTGTGCATGAAAGCTACTTTGCAACCCACAGACATCTGGGTGACTTCTCTCAGACTTAAGACTTAACGATGCTGAAGCTCTTTTTATTCTGGTGTGTGTCGCTGCTGCTCTCCGTAGTGCTTTCCCCACATTATCCTCATGGAAGGACGATGAGTCCCAGAACAGAGCCATAATGCCACAACATTAATTACATCAGATGGAAATAACCATCTCCTTTTGGCTATTATGGTCTTGACTGACATGCTTTTATTTGGCATCCTGTCGCTGGGGTCTTTTTATTTTTTTAAACTGTGGAGAGAGCACTCAGCAGAAACAGGCAGCAAACTCTCTGCCATCAATATTGCATGATATCCATCTCCTATCGAAAACAAAATACACCCTCTCAGGAACAGGCATAGTTATCAAAAACTGTGTGTTGAGTGAATATGTTTTATCAAATTCAAATTCAAATTCAAATTCAAATTTTATTTGTCACGTACACAGTCATACACAGTACGATATGTAGTGAAATGCTTGGACAACTGCTCGTGACCTAAAGAAAAAAAAAGGAAAAGGCTATGAATAAGATAGGAAATAAATATGAAAAATTAAAAAGGGTAAATTTAACTAGGAAGGAATAAAATATAAATTAAGGTTAAAAATGAAATAACTGTACAACACAAATTAGAATGAAGGGTAAATTTAACTGGGAAGAATAAGATAAAATATATAAATTAAAGTTGAAAATAAAATAACTGTACAACAAAATACACAATATAGAACTATATAAGAATGTATGAAGAAATATAAATATAAATAAATATATACACAATAACAGCAGCTGTACAAGTATTAACCGGAAATGAAGAATATAGTGACCAGTGTTGTGCAAAACCAAAGTCCAGAAAGTCCAGTGTGTGTGTAAGAACCATATGTGTGGGTCAGTACTGTGTGGTGGTGTGATTGAGAGACCGTATCGCCTGCGGGAAGAAGTTCCTCCTCAGTCTCTCTGTGTTGGTCTTCAGGGAGCGGAATCGCTTTCCTGACCTCAGCAGAGAGAACAGTCTGTTGTTGGGATGGCTGAGGTCCTTCACCATCTTCCTGGCCTTGGTCCAGCACCGCCTGCTGTAGATTGAGTGCAGGTCAGGGAGCTCGGAGCGGATGGTGCGCTCAGCTGACCGCACAACCCTCTGTAGAGCTCGTCTGTCCTGCATGGTGCTGTTCCCGAACCAGGTTAAGATGTTTCCCGCCAGGATGCTCTCTATGGTGCACGAGTAAAAGTTCCTGAGCACCTTGGAGGGCAGTTGGAAGTCTCTCAAGCGTCTGAGGTGGTAGAGACGCTGACGGGCCTTTTTCACCACGGTGTTGATGTGACAGGACCATGACAGGTCCTGCGTGATGTGAACTCCGAGGTATTTGAAGCTGTCCACTCTCTCCACTGGGCACTCGTTGATGACGGGGGTCTGGTAGTTCCTCTCCTGCTTAGTGCTGAAGTCCACTATCAGCTCCTTTGTCTTACTGACGTTTAGAAGGAGGTTGTTCCTCTGGCACCAGTTCTCCAGATTCCTAATCTCCTTCAGGTAGGCCGTCTCGTTGTTATCAGAGATCAGGCCCACCACGACGGTGTCGTCAGCAAACTTGATGATGGTGGTGGAGCTGGTAGTGGCCACACAGTCATATGTGTACAAAGAGTACAGCAGGGGGCTCAGAACACACCCCTGGGGGGCTCCAGTGCTGAGAGTGGTGGAGGCTGAGACATGTCCGCCCATCCTTACTGCCTGTGGTCTGCCAGTTAGGAAGTTGGAGATCCACTGACACATAGATGAGCTGAGTCCCAGATGCTCCAGCTTGGTGGTGAGTGTGGAGGGAATTATGGTGTTAAATGCAGAGCTGTAGTCTATGAAGAGCATTTTAACATAATTCCCCCTTCTAGTGTCCAAGTGAGTGAGTGATGTGTGGAGGAGATGAGAGATGGCATCGTCTGTGGAACGATTTGGACGGTAAGCGAACTGTAGTGGGTCCAGTGTGTCTGGTAGTGAAGAAATGATGAAGTCTCTGACCAGGCGTTCAAAGCACTTCATCACTACTGAGGTGAGGGCTACAGGGCGATAGTCATTGAGAGAAGCAGGGTGGGGTTTCTTCGGGACAGGAACAATGATGGACTCTTTGAAGCATGTGGGGATCACCGACTGAGATAAAGAGATGTTGAATATCTCAGTGAACACAGGAGCTAGCTGGTATGCGCAGTCTCTGAGGATACGACCTGGGATGCCGTCTGGTCCTGCTGCTTTCCTGGTGTTCACTCTCTTGAAGGCTCTCCTTACTTCATGCTCGGAGATGACGAGCACGTTTCCGGTGCTGGCAGTATCTTCCTGTCTGCAGCCGTTAGCGCCGCTAACACTAGCATTGTTGGAGTCCTTAGCTGCAGCCTCGAAGCGAGCATAGAAAGTGTTCAGCTCGTCTGCCAGAGTCACGGCCGCGTTCGTCATACCGGTTGTTGGTGCTTTATAGTCCGTTATTGTCCTTAGTCCCCGCCACAGGCTCTTAGAGTCACTCTGTTGGAGTTGTGACTCTAGTTTCCTCCCGTAGCGCTGCTTCGCCTCTTTCACCGCCCTCCGCAAGTTATATGACGCGGCTTTGTACGGGTCCATGTCCCCCGTTGTGAGTCCCGTGTTGTAGGCAGCGGTGCGGGATCTCAGAGCGTTGCGGATGGTTTTATCCACCCACGGCTTCTGGTTGGGAAACGTTGTGATAGTCTTTGTCTCCATGGTATCATCCGCTAGTTTCCCGATGAATCCCACAACCGCTTCCGTAAACACGTTGACGTCATCATCGGAGCTGTTTCTGAACATGTCCCAGTCTGCGTCATCGAGTGCGTCCTGTAACGCGGCCACCGATTGATCTGTCCAGCGCGCGACCTTCCTCTGAACCGGAACTTCCTGTTTCAGCCTTTGTTTGTATTTTGGCATGAGGAAGATGGCGGCGTGATCAGATTTGCCAAAAGGAGGGCGGGATTGTGCCTTGTAGCCGTCCTTGACCGTAGTGTAGCAGTGGTCCAGTGTCCTTTCACCTCTGGTGGGGCAGGTGATGTGTTGATAAAAGTTCGGCGCTGCGCGTTTGAGGTTGGCGCTATTAAAGTCCCCCGTCACAATAAGCGCAGCGTCCCGGTGTTGTGTCTGGTGCTGTGTGAGTGCCTCATGCAGCTCGCATAAGGCGGTGACCGTGTCCGCTTGTGGTGGAATATAAACGGCACTTATAATGACCGATGTAAATTCCCGAGGTAGATAAAAAGGACGACACATGATGGACAGTAGTTCCAGATTTGGTGTGCAGGAGCGTGTGAGAGGAACAACGTTCGCACTGTTGCACCAGTTGTTGTTCACCATTAAACACACGCCGCCTCCCCTTGACTTCCCCGAGTCCCGTGTCCTGTCCATGCGGTGAACCGAGAAGAACTCGGCCGGCTGGATGGCGTGGTCCGGCACAGATAGCAAATAAAAAAATGTTTTTAAATGTAACAGGGGTTAAATGATCAGAGTCACTGGTAATTATAACCCTTACTCCCTCAGTGTATCTACTCTACTGGCATATCAGATATCTTGGGATACAAACTTGACACTCTGTCTGGCCTAGAAATAATTGTTTGACAGTTGCGCCATTTCTGTTTTATTCCATCTTCCGTGAAAGCTGCACAATCTCCGTGAGTCTAACCTTCACCCTCAGACTAGTCTGTCAGTCCCTGTTCCTACAGGAACAGATTTACCATCATGGAGCTGTTATTAGTTGAGAGGATTTGGGAAAATGTTTCATTTTGTGCCTGGGACATGACTCACGTCGACATGCTCCTGTGTGCACAAGTAAAACGTGGCTCAACATCGCACTGTGTATTACATCAGTGCAGACAGGAAAAATAAGCAATGTCTAGAGGGGATGAATCAGTCTCTCACGGTCTCACGGTAATAATGCGTGATTTTAACAGCCATTCAAAATGGGTTCTCCATTGTTATATTCAAAAACAAAGATTTATCTCTTTTTTTTTTAGCTTTTTTTTATTTCCAGACTGACAGTACAAAAAAATGTCAGCAGTTTTCTGTCATTTTCAGTAAACATAAACAGTATTTTTTTTAAATCACATATTTCTGTTAAAACCTTCACCAGCCTGAGTCATGATTCACTAATTATTCAGGTCTCCCAGAACATGTTTGTTCCATGAAAAATAAATACATGTACATATATCAGTAGAAAGAGAAGACAGGCCACATGATGTAGTAAAACTAATGCTGGAATATTTCATCTTTAATGTTAATATAACTGAAATTGGCCTTAAAGCTGGTAGAAAGCTTGTCTGGCTATCAGACCTTATCAGCGTCGTCCTTTAGATGAGCCTGTGTTGGACTCCAAAAGTAAGAACTGATCGTATTTGAGTGGTTGGAGTGCAAAGTTATAAACTAACAGCAAGCTCGGTTATCGTGGTGTATCCGATTCAGGCTGACCACGATGCACAGAAATACAAATCAAATGCAACAATTTCACTCACTGAAACACAAACCTGTACCTCAGAGCAGGCCACGGTTTGTCAGATAAATGCATTACAATGCAAACAACAACACAACAAACACACTTTCCAGTACAGTGGCTTGAATTGGCAGGGTAAGGTCTTTCAGAGAGCCATCTATGACATACGCCGAGAGTCGAGCCTTCTCAGTAATCACATGAATGAGTTATGAAAATTAAAACATCGCCGATCATAAAGACATTAGAAAAACATCCGGAGAGACTAAAGCTATTTTTAAAGCTCTAACATGAGATTTTAGACTTTTGCCCTTTGAAAAATACTTTGTAAAACTATGCGTGTTATGGAGAGGTGTTTGCCAGGATCACACTCCTGAAGTAAATGTGCGGATTGGTTTTTCACTAAACACTCTGTTGGTTCATGTTGCATTTCAAGTTGTTGCAGCTTGTTTGCGTCTGCTCTGACTACGCAGGTGGCACTTTGCCCACATCGCTGCTCTAACGCTGATGGCAGTGTGCTGAACCGTCACTTAGCCGTTTAACACAGTTATTATATTATACAATAAAGTACGCAGGACATGACCAGATATTTTTGTAGGGGTTGTGTAATATTCACTTGAGCAGTTATCTGGATTCATGTCTTGTTTTCTGACAGAGCCCACTGTAGTATTTGTTTATACAGTGTTGTAATGATTCAGTGGTTTCAGCCTTACCTTTATTACCTTTATTAAAAAGAACCAGTTTCAAATGTTGATAATGTGCTTGAATATTTTCAAAACCACTGATAATTTGCAGAAGTGAAAAATGAAGCAGATGGGAAACGATGGCAGTATTAGAGAAAGATGATGTCTGATTCTGACCTTTTCTCTCATTCACACCAACACCCCCCTGTGCATAAAAACTCAATTTCCCACAGTTCCAAGGGTACGACCCCTCTTTTTGTTACATTAATAGACTGAAATAACGTGATAGCAGTTCTGGTGTCCTAAAAGGGGCGTTGGCCTTGACTCTTCACTCTCACACCAATCTGATTAGCTGTCAACACCCCAACCCCACTCAGCCCATCCCCACCCGTTGGCTTTACCTATTTCTGAGTTTCCATGTTGGTTCTCTCTGTATGCCCCACAGTCTCTGAAAAGAATCATTTTCTGAGTCTGCTTCACCTTGTCTTTGCACATTTTAGTTACCACAGTGCAGAGATACATACATCTTATTTGTTAGAGGATAAAGACAAAGGAGAGAGAAAAACAAGAAGAGGTAGAATAATAATTTAGAGTACTCACGGTAGAGATCTTCTGTGGGGCTTTTATTTTTATGGTTTGGCACATGCGTCTTTGTTCTTGCATGTATGTGTGTGTGGGTTTGTGCACACATACTGTATCTGTCTCCAGTGTATACTCTCCACTCAGTGAACAATAATAATCCTCTGTAAAGTAACAGCCAAAGAATTAAACCTTCACCTGATGGTGTCCCTCATGGGTTTTAACAATTAACACACACACACACACACACACACACAATACATAAATGCCCATCCATATGGCTTGAAGAAAACGCCTCCCACATAAGACTTCAATTGAAAATTCAGAATATGTATGCATTTGCACATACAAACTGTGAGATTTATGCATCCCCGATGTTTATACTGCACATACAAGTGTGCGTGAAGTGTGTTGTAGCTTAGTAGTTAGTCTGTGTGCATGCAGTAGTGGGACTGATTCTTCTACTTTCATTTTGACTGTAGGTATATAGGCTTCGATGTTCTGCATGCATGTGTGCGTATGTGTGTGTACAGTCTGTGTAAGGTGTATGTAATAAAGGTTTTCATTTGGTTATGAGGCTTCAGAAGGGCCGTCCAGAGAAGCCTTAGATTGGATCTACTGTGTGTCCGAGGAGAATGGGAAATAACATCAGCCGTCAGGAGAGGAAAGGTGAAAAATAACCTGTCATCACTTCTCTCTCTCTCTCACACACATGCACTCGCTGTTTCAGTCTCTCTCTGGCACTTCTTCCTGGATGTCCTCCCTCTCACCTTTGTAGCTCTCTCTCATACATTTCAAACTCATAGCTGTTCTTGTCTCCCTGTGTCTCTTGGATAACGTTTTTAAATTACAAACCTAATAACAAAAGTAAAAAGGGCACCTTGGGAGACAAATATGCAAAGAAAAAAATTTCTGAAGTAGCTGTGATTTTTTTTTTGTCAAAATTTGTAAGAAATTTAAATGTAAGATACTCAGTTGCCTGTGAAGGTTCTCAGTCATCCAGGTCATCGTAGTCAAAGGAGCTTGCAAGGAAAAGCGTCTGGACTTCTTTAAGTTGCTTGAAGACGTTTCACCTCTCATCCGAGAAGCTTCTTCAGTTCTAAGGTCAAATGGTGGAGAGTCCCAGATATAAACCTAGTGGGAGTTTCCCCCCACAGAGGGACAAAAGGACCCCCTGATGATGATGATGCACCAGGATGTCATGCTTGGAGAAAACTCTCCTGAGTTTCTCTGATACACCGGCTACATAGGGGATGACAATGTTGTTGCGTCTGTCCTTCTTTTCCTCCCTCGCTGGTGTCTGGTCTTCTTTTCTGTGCCTCTTTGCTGACTTTAAGAACGCCCATTTAGGATAGCCGCACGTTTTGAGTGCTTCCTTTACATGTGTGTGTTCCTTCTTTTTTCCTTCAGGCTTAGAGGGAACATGTTCTGCCCGGTGGTGTAGGGTCCTGATTACTCCAAGTTTGTGTTCCAGAGGGTGATGGGAGTCAAAGAGGAGGTACTGGTCCGTGTGTGTGGGCTTCCGGTAAACTTCGATGTTGAGTTTGCCGTTCTCTTCAATGTGCACAGCGCAGTCCAGGAAAGGCAGACAGTCGTCCTTTGTGTCTTCCCTGGTGAACTTGATGTTTTTATCCACAGCGTTAATGTGCGCAGTGAAGGATTCCACTTCTTGTGTCTTGATTTTGACCCAGGTGTCGTCCACATATCTGTACCAGTGGCTGGGTACTCTTCCTTTGAAAGAGCCAAGAGCCTTCCTTTCCACTTCCTCCATGTAAAGGTTGGCTACAATAGGTGACACGGGGGAGCCCATGGCACAGCCATGTTTTTGTCTGTAAAAGCCTTCGTTGTATTTGAAATATGTAGTGGTGAGGCAGAGGTCTAACAGTGTGCAGAGAGAGACTACAAGTGAACAGGGAGGCTACATCAAAGGACACCTGGATAAGGCCTGTATCCAGGGCAGGGTACAGTGATCCCCTGTTTTTTTCTCTCTCGTAGAGGTCCACTGTCTTTGTCTGGTCCCTCATCCAGGACCAATTTGCCTTGGGGGTCCTTGCCTACGACACATAGCCCCTGCGATCACTGTGGCACACAAGTGTGGTGGGAACGTCTGGTCCCAGTTGGTGGTTTGATTAGCCTGTGAGACTTTGGAAGCACCTGACGGGCAGGCCAAGTGGAACACAGTTCGGGTGGTAGCTATGAAATCGTGTTGTAGTTATGGCCATGAAACAAGACTTTTAGTCTGCCTCAAAGCAATTCTGACAAGTGATCAGGTGACTCAGGAGAGGAAAGCGGTGCTCTCGTTAAAATAACGCTAATGATTTCCCGCGTTCATGCGGTTATGGCATTAACGTAATTTTAATGAGATTAACGCTGACAGGGTTACTTCTAAATAGAAAGCAGAGCCCAGGGACAAGAGGGACGATTCGCCCATCTCTAGTGGTGAAGTCACTGAGGTAGTTAAACAGCTCTTTGGTGGTCAGGTCCCTGTTTTGGATGAGGTTTGTTTTGAGTTCCTAAAGACCCCGTGTGTTGTCAAACCACTACAACATCATGTAGAGATTTGGGGCCTCTAGACTAGCAGACTGGGGTGGTGGTCCCCATCTTTAAGAAGGGGGACCAGAGGTTATGCTCCAACTACAGGGGGATCACAGTTTAAGTAACTCAGGGCGTTGGGAGAAGGGAGCGGGAGATTAACAAATGGATTGGTGGCATGGCTGCATCGATCTGTTGTGGTAAAGAGAGAGCTGAGTATTAAAATGAGGCTCTCAGTTTGTGGTCAAATGGTAAATGGTCTGTATTTGTATAGTGCTTTACTTGGTCCTGAGGACCCCAAAGCACTTTACACAACCTGTCATCCACCCATTCATACACACATTCACACACTGGTGATGGCAGCTACAGTGTAGCCACAGCCGCCCTGGGGCGCACTGACAGAGGCCCGTGACCACAGGTGAGGGTAGGTCAATCTACGACCCTACCCTCACCTGTGGTCACGGGCTCTGGATAGGGACCGAATCTATGCGGGAAATTGGCACTGATTTAAATGTCTAGATAATCCATCCATCCATCCATCTTCATCCGCTTTGTCCGGGGCCGGGTCGCGGGGGCAGCAGCCTAAGCAAAGAGGCCCAGACCTCCCTCTCCCCAGCCACCTCCTCCAGCTTATCCGGGGGAACACCAAGGTGTTCCCAGGCCAGCCGAGAGATATAATCTCTCCTGCGTGTCCGGGGTCTGCCCCGGGGCCTCCTCCCGGTGGGACATGCCTGGAACACCTCACCCAGGAGGCGCCCAGGGGGCATCCTTGTCAGATGCCCGAACCACCTCAGCTGGCTCCTTTCGATGTGGAGCAGCAGCTGCTCTACTCTGAGCCCCTCCCGGATGGCCGAACTTCTCACCCTATCTCTAAGGGAGAGGCCAGCCACCCTTCAGAGGAAGCTCATTTCTGCCGCTTGTATCCGCGATCTTGTTCTTTCAGTCACTACCCACAGCTCGTGGCCATAGGTGAGGGTAGGGACGTAGATCGACCGGTAAATTGAGAGCTTCGCTTTTACACTCAGCTCCCTCTTCACCACGACGGACCGGTGCAGCATCCGCATTACTGCAGCTGCAGCCCCAATCCGTCTGTCGATCTCCGGCTCCCTTCTCCCATCACTCGCGAACAAGACCCCGAGATACTTGAACTCCTCCACTTGGGGCAGGAACTCATCCCCGACCCGGAGTGGGCACTCCACCCTTTTCCGGCTGAGAACCATGGCCTCAGATTTGGAGGTGCTGATCCTCATTCCCGCTGCTTCACACTCGGCTGCGAACCGTTCCAGTGCGAGCTGGAGGCCCTCACCCGATGAAGCCAACAGAACCACATCATCTGCAAAAATCAGAGATGAGATTCTGAGGCCACCAAAGCGAAAGCCCTCCACCACTTGGCTGCGCCTAGAAATCCTGTCCATAAAAATTATGAACAGAACTGGAGACAAAGGGCAGCCCTGGCGGAGCCCATCACCCACCGGGAACGAGTCCGACTTATTGCCGGCAATGCAAACCAAGCTCTTGCAACGGTTGTATAGGGATCGAATGGCCCGTAGCAATGGGCCAGACACCCCATATTCCCGCAACACCTCCCACAGGACACCCCGAGGGACACGGTCGAATGCCTTCTCCACGTCCACAAAACACATGTAGACTGGTTGGGCAAACTCCCATGCACCCTCAAGTATCCTGGAGAGGATAAAGAGCTGGTCCAGTGTTCCGCGACCAGGACGAAAACCACATTGTTCCTCCTGTATCCGAGGTTCGACTAACGGACGAACTCTCCTTTCCAGCACCCTGGCATAGACTTTCCCAGGGAGGCTGAGGAGTGTGATCCCCCTGTAGTTGGAACACACCCTCCGGTCCCCTTTCTTAAAGATGGGGACCACCACCCCAGTCCACAGGTACTGCCCCTGATCTCCACGCAACATTGCAGAGGCGTGTCAACCAGGACAGCCCTACAACGTCCAGAGCCTTCAGGAACTCGGGGCGGACCTCATCAACACCAGGGGCTCTGCCACCAAGGAGTTGTTTAACTGCCTCAGTGACCTCGCCCCCGGAAATTGGCGGGTCATTCCCCTCATCCCCAGACTCTGCTTCCTCCTCGGAAGACGTGTCAGTGGGATTAAGGAGGTCCTCGAAGTATTCCTTCCACCGCCTGACAATTTTCTCAGTCGACGTCAGCAGCGCTCCGCCAGCACTATACACAGTGCAGGTAGAGCACCGCTTTCCCCTCCTGAGACGTCTGACGGTTTGCCAGAATCTCTTCGAGGCAGTCCGAAAGTCTTTTTCCATGGCCTCTCCGAACTCCTCCCACACCCGAGTTTTTGCTTCAGCCACTGCCCGAGCCGCATTCCGCTTGGCCTGTCAATACCTGTCGGCTGCCTCCGGAGTCCCACAGGCTAACCAAGCCCGATAGGACTCCTTCTTCAGCCTGGTGGCTCCCTTCACCTCTGGTGTCCACCATTTGGTTCGGGGATTACCACCACGGCAGGCACCAACCACCTTGCGGCCGCAGCTCAATGCAGCAGCTTCGGCAATGGAGACGCTGAACATGGTCCATTCGGACTCAATGTCCCCAGTCTCCCTCGGAATGCTGTTGAAGCTCTGGTGTGCGTTGAAGATCTCGCGGACTGGGGCCTCTGCTAGACGTTCCCAGCACACCCTCACTACGCGTTTAGGTGCACCAGGTCTGTCCAGCGTCCTCCCCCGCCACCTGATCCAACTCACCACCAGGTGGTGATCAGTTGACAGCTCAGCCCCTCTCTTTACCCGAGTGTCCAGAACATATGGTCGCAGGTCTGGTGATACGATTACAAAATCGATCATCGACCTACGGCCTAGAGCGTCCTGGTGCCACGTGCACTTATGGACACTCTTATGTTCGAACAGGGTGTTCGTTATGGCCAAACTGTGATTAGCACAGAGGTCCAATAACAGAGCACCGCTCGGGTTCAGATCAGGGAGGCCGTTCCTCCCAATCACGCCCCTCCTCTTCGGGCTGTGCCTGGCCGGGCCCCATGGACTAAGGCCCGGCCACCAGACGCTTGCCCTCGGGCACCCTCCCCAGGCCTGGCTCCAGGGCGAGGCCCCGGTAACCCTATCTTGGGCAGGGTAAACTGTTCCCTCGGTGTCCTTTTAATAAGGGTCTTATGAATCGCTCTTTGTCTGGTCCCTCACCCAGGGCCAATTTGCCATGGGAGACCCTACCAGGGGGCAAAAGCCCCCAGACAACATAGCCCCTGGGATCCCTGTGACACACAAACCCCTCCACCACAATAAGGTAGCGATTCAAGGAGGGGATGTCTAGATAAGTGAGATGAAATTGTTTACGTTCAGACACAAGAAGTTGGCTAGGTTAAGAAAGAAAATGTTTTAGGTTTTAAAAATACTGCTGCCATAAGATGTTGTTGTCTCTGTGAAAGGAGCTCCTTGGTAAAGGTTAAGGAAGTACTGGTTCTGTCTACAACAATGTTGACTACAGCAGACAACATGACAACAGTCAAGTCCAGCCGTTCTTATGAGAATAGCCGGAAACACCAGGCTGAAAAAATGTTGTGTTTACCTGATTTGAAGATTCAGTCCAACCTTGACCCTGAAGGATCAATCTGATCATTTTTCAGATGGTCATGTTGTAGTTAATTGACTTCTATAGTTTTGTTGGGAACCAAAATCCTTTTAAAGAATATAGGAATTCATTGTCCTGTATCTCATGAGAACAGCATACATAAAAAACACTGTCATGAGAAACAGGAGATAATGATTAAAGGTGAGAGGGTTATAGCATAGACGACTGTGTTAGCATGACAGTTGGAGGTGGAGAAAAAATGGGACTTGCGAGACAAGAGTGAAATCAGGAGTGAGGGTGGTAAATTGAAAGAAAAAATGTGGGAGAGGTGAGAAACACTGAGATATATATAGCTGCAAGGCAGGTGCAGCGATCACGGTGGAAGAATTGTTTCCTGATTTCAAATGTGAGAAGAAAGCTAACTGTGTCTGTGAAGAATCTGCAGGTCTATATGAAATCTGAGACCTTTGACTCATTGACTGATGAACCGCTTTGCTCAATGATTGCCCAGCGAGTGGGAGTTTATTCACTGGAGTAACAAAACTTCACGTTAGCACCTTTTTCCAGCAAAAGGTCCCCTTCATTTTGATCAACCTTCCTGACTAGTTTTGTTCATTATTTTCTACTAGTTCTAGAAGATGTGTGAAGTGGGCACGCACTGTGAAAACAGCTACAACAAAAATAGATCAACTCCTTTGCCATAAGCTTTATGAAAAGAGTGATTTAAATAGATTTGAATGGGAGGTGTAAAGTGGGCAGTGAGTGAAAACACTGCTGTGTCACCATAGGAAGCCAGACATGTTGGAGAGCATTTGGTATGCAGCACACGCTGAAGAAAAAACATGTGACCGCGGCCAACAGTGAGCAGTGGATGCTCTTTTTGTGAAACTGCCCCGACGGCAGCAGGTGGCGTCTTCATTTCTAACAAGGTGAGGAGGACAAGAGACTGTTTTGCATCTCTGTTTATCTAAATGAGAATCTTACCAGGTCAAGGCGTCGCTTCACAGTCTGTGTGTGTCTGCGTGTGTCTGTGTGAATGGTGAAGGGTTTCCTTACGTTCGCTTTTTGATCATATGTGTGTCCCTGTTTTACTGTTTGTCTGCATCTGTGCGCAAATATCAGAGAAGCGCGAGGTGTGGTGTTGACTCTGGAGATCGATGGTCGGTCCCATAGGAAGAGGAAAAGGCCAATCTTCTACTGTAATAACACCGGCGTACTACACATGTGTGTGTGTGTGTGTGTGTGTGTGTGTGTGTGTGTGTGTGTGTGTGTGTGTGTGTGTGTGTGCATACAATATCTGTGCTTAAGAGAGAAAATGTAACAGAAAGCATGGTCTACAAGATCTTATTAAGGCTTTATTAAGCACACAGCTTAAATCACATCATCATCTGATTTATTTCCGTTTCGTGTTGGTTACCTGTTTGATTTTCTCCTTCACTCCTACATTATGCCAACATCAAGGACAAAAACATTTTCCAAAAACGAAATTAAGGCAACATCTAAATGCTCCTCTCCCACTTACCTTGTGGGACATTTGTTTGTAAATTATTCAGTGCTCTTAAACAGATTTTGTGAAACCAAAGGTTAAAATGTTTCCTCAGACACCGCGCACAGATGCAGCTGAGATACTACAACTGTGTTTATCATTTTATTTATGAGACTTTAAATACACTCTTATTTCTTTCATATGTATTAAGTAGGGCTGGGTATCGTCACTGATTTCTAGAATCGATTCAATTCCGATTCACAAGGTCCCAAATCGATTCGATCCACGATTCGATTTAATTCGATTCGATTCGATTTAAATCTGGGAAATTTTGACAGTCAGAAGTATAATTCAGATCAGAACATTTACATATTTTTGTACCTATAAAAAGGAAGCTGACACTCGCAAGACTTTATCCAAGGTGTGAGCATCACAGCAGAGGCCTTTGTGTCAAAGTAGCTGAAGATAAAACACAGAAAAACATGAAGGTGATTTTCCTGGCCTGGGATTTTATAAAAATATTCTGCAGTACATCAAAAACGAAAGAAAACCATTAATTAATGAACATTACCTCTGACGTTACAGCGGTTTTATTAGACACACGGCTAAGCATTTTGCATTTTGAATAATATTAAAAAGTTTAAATTTGTTCAGTATTGAACAGCAGAAATGAGGTTTTCTTTTCGGAAGAATGTAAAAGGGGAAAAAACAGCGGCCGACAGCCTGTAAACAGCGGTAGACTTGTGCGTAACAAGCAAGCGAATAATGAAGAAAGCGAAACTGTTCGAGAGAGACGGGGGGGGGGGGGGGGGGGAGAGAGGGGGAGGGAGGGAGGGAGGGAGAGAGAGAGAGCTGCGCATCGCAATGGAAGCAAAACAGTAAAAGAGTGAATTCATGACGATGTTTATGTGAAGCGTTTGGATCTTCTTTTGCTGCTGGTTCGGTCAATATTGTTTGGAGAGAGATCAAACTAACAGCTTTAGAATCAGCGCATAAAGGGCGTGAACACAAAGCGCCGACCCGGATCAGCGAGCTGTCGGCTTTCAGCCCCGACAGTGAGAAAGGCGACATCTAACTGATTCTGATCCGCGGGTCAGAATCAGTACCTGCTCTCATTTACTGTTTGGTGGTTCTTGAAATTTTGTGAGATGTCACCAGAGATTCTGGCATTTCGGACAAAATAAATTTATATTAAAAAATCGATTCAGGATTTTAATGAATCGATTTTACGTTATCCAAGCCAGAATCGATTTTAATCGATGAATCGATTATAAAAACCCACCCCTAGTATTAAGAGGTTAAAGTAGCAGCCCTATGCAGCTAATCAAATGCATTTAATTAGTTAATCATCAGCAAGCATGAACACCTCTGCAAAAGCAGAGGTTTTGGCAGTTTCCAGGTCTAAACCATTCACAGGTGTGTTAACACAATGACACCATCTTCCCAGGAGTGAACGTCCCAGAAATTCATCCCAAGGTCAGACCCTGCACAGAGCATTCCCAACACCTAAAATACCAACGATTTGTGCCGGCCCTAGGCATCACATAGTAACGCGAAAAGTACCCTTCCACGTCCTTATGAAACGCTCTGGGTTGTCAACTGAATCCAACAGAAAGCCGTTCGAGGGCGGTAAGATGCGCTGAGGGCAGAGGATCCAGCCGTCCATCCGGCCCCAAACCTAACCCTATCACATCGTGTTTTCCAAAGTGATTCAGGATCTGAAAGTGAACAGATTTGCATAATGATTTGTTAGGTTGATTTTCACACATAAAACACATGGTTCAAGGTTCAAGGTTCTTTATTTGTCACATGCATAGTTATACAAGTATAACACACAGTGAAATGTAGCCTGACACGCTCCTCGACATGTGCAAAAATGTGGGGGGTAGAGGAAGAACATTATATATATATATAGTATATACATTGGGTGAATGTGCAGTAGTAGCAGCAAGCAGGTGAATTCTGTACATTAATATGAATAGACATCTGACTATTTTACAGGATAGACAATATAAACATATTTAAAATTAAACATGTATAGATTCATTCCAACCAGTCTCATGCCCCGGAACATGTAACATATATAAGAGTTACATCTCAGGCTGTACACGCCTGAGATGTAACTCATAAAGTTACATCTTAAAGTTCATGACAATTACCAAAAAAATGAAAAGGTATCCCTGTTTGGAAAACCTCCTGAGAGCAACGTTCTGCTCTCTGAGCTTCGACCAGGCTCCGTCAAGGGCCGTGAAGGGCAACACCAAGGTTTGGACTCAAATCTAGCTGTTTCTTTTGAACAATGATTTTATTAAATTCAGGAATCGTAATTTTTTTTTTCTTTTTCTTTCTTTCTTTTTTTCTTTTTCTTTTCTTTCTTTCTTTCTATTGTAACAAAAAAATTGTACAATTTTATGACATATTAAAATAAACTTGTGCAATTGGACCTTTCCCTTTCTTTTTGGTTTCAATATACTGAACCAGAGTGATTTAGTGGTTATATTTTTTCTAAATTTGTGTTATAAATTTCTGGTTGCTGGGGAAGAACAAAAAGTTGCAATGTTTGCAGATGATGTCTTGGTCTTTTTGAAGGAACCTGAAGAATCATTTGAGGAGTTGATGTCCTCTCTATCCGTTTTTGGGGAACTGTCTGGTTATAAACTAAACCTAAACAAAACACAGGTAATGACACTAAACTATACAGCATCTAACACTTTACGAGATGATTATAATATAAATTGGGAAGCTGAAACACTTAAATACTTGGGAATAATTCTAACTAAGAATATTTCTAATCTATCACAAGTAAATTATGGTCCCTTGTCACAGGCCATAAAATTTGATTTAGATAGGTGGAATCTGGTGCCTTTCTTAAATTTAAACTCAAGGATATTAGCAGTGAAAATGAATGTACTCCCAAGACTCCTCTATTTATTTAGAACTTTGCGTGTTGAAGTCATCTTAATTAGCAGGATTCTGCAGAGAGTGAATGTCACTGGAGACGGATACACTTGAAAGTCTCCAGGTGAACAGAAATAGAGAACTTAAAGTGTGTATTTTGATGTTGAACGAGTGGAGAGAGTCTTACCTGGAGCGGAGTCATCCATGTGAGCATTTGAGGGAGTAGGGATGAGCATTGCCAAGAAGTCCGCACCTTTTCCTGTTTCCAGAGTTCTGAGACTTTGTAGGCGAGGAAGGCAGTCAGGAAATCAGGTGAGTGGCGAATACTGAACTGAAAGGGTGAACACTGGAGACACAAGGACCGAATGCATTAACATGAGGATAATGTGGCTGATGGCAGAGCGGAGGAACCTGGATCCAGGGGCAGGAATGGAAAACACCCAAAAGCACAAATAGCCTGGATCACGACAGAAGATTAAAGACTAGGGGGGAAAGAGTCTCTCACTTGATTTGGTTACACAGCTAAATTTAGTTGACTATGTTAACTGTGAACCTTTTGGCCCTCACAGCTGAACCAAAAACCACAACCCACCACAAAAAGTGAGGCCATCTGCCCCACAGCTAAAACTTGACCAAAATCGATCATGCAACACAACAATGTCCCCAAGTATAAGAGCAACAGAAAGGCTGAAAAAGAATCAAAGTGTTCAATTCAATTCAATTTTATTTATATAGCGCCAAATCACAACAACAGTTGCCTCAAGGCGCTTTATATTGTAAGGCAGACCCGTTTAACAGGAAGAAACCTCCAGCAGAACCAGGCTCAGGGAGGGGCGGGGCCATCTGCTGCGACTGATTGGGGTGAGAGCAACTGGTTGCGGCCCGACATTGTTTTGGCAAAGTTACACACCAATTCAATATTGATTTTAGTGAATTTTCACATGTCTGAGAACAGAATCACCAGTTACCAGAGTTTGACCCCCGGCGGGTGTGTCGCCGAGTGGGGAAAAACGGTTAGACACATGAACGGGTTGGTGGTGTACCTGGGGTTTCTGTTTAAGACTATGCTTCCTCCTCACCGTCACCCAGCCGCCCTCTTTCCCCAGCTGCTTGGGGTCTGCCGGGGAACAGCTAGCGGGGCCTACGCTACCTTCGGCTGCACCAGCTACAGGGGCCTGGCTAGCTACAGGTGAATGAAGGGTGCGAAGCCGAGTCTCCAATTCAGTAATCCTGGCCTCCAGAGCTGTAGATATACTACATTTGTTGCAAGTATCATTACTGCTAAAGGAGGCCGAGGAGTAACTAAACATCTGACACAATGAGCAGGAGGGACAGGTGAAGAGGCCATGCTGCTAGCTACGAGCTAAGCTAAGCTAGCGAAACAGTACAGAGACAGTGAGTGAATACTTTGGCTATAAATTAGGTAGTGAGTACACAGAAAGTGTGCTTCGGATGAAGCATGTGAAGATTACACTATGAAAACAGAAGTTATCTAAAAGCTTTTAATTAAATTGCTAAGCAGATAAGCTACTCAAAAACACCACTGTGTGTTGGAACAGGAACAGGAAGTGATACTCTACCGCAAAGAGATCTCACACCAACTGACAGCACCACCTGAAGGACTGAGTGTTGCAAGATCCAGTCAGCAACCCGACTGAAATGGTGTCGTAAGATCTCAGGAGAGCATGAACAAAACGGCCACAAACCTCAATGAACCAAAGCAGGCCTGTAAAGAAGAGTGGGCCCAAGTTGCTCCACAACAACATAAGAGGCTGGAAAAGTCTTAAAGGAAAGGACTGACTCAAGTTATCACTGCTAAAGGTGCATATACAAACTTCCTTTTTCACAGGACTACACAGGAAAACGTTCTCTTTCATGACAGTATTCTGTCAGTAGGAAAAACAATAAACAAATGTGAATGTTTTAGAGCATGGCAGCACAGTGGTTAGCACTGTTGCCTCCACCATCAGTGTGGAGTTTGTGTGGGTTCTTTCCAGGTACTCTGGCTTCCTCCCACAGTTACTGTGGTTAGGTTAATTGGTAACTCTAAATTACCCATAGGTGCGAATGGCTGCCTGTCTCTATGTGTTATCCCTGCGACAGGCTGGCGTACCTGTCCAGGGTGTAACCTGCCACCCACCCTAAGACAGCTGGGATTGGCTCCAGTGACCCTGACAAGGATAAGTGGAAGAGAACGGATGGATGGACTCAGAACAAAGGTACATAGTGAATAGACTCTTTTCTTACAATCATAAAGGAAAGGTCACCTGTAGTGATCAGACCACTATCATGTGACTCTGTGAAATATTGATTTGTGCTCTTGGACAGGACAATAAGCTTGGACAGGCTCGGTAAGTAAATCTACTCATTTAAGATTCAAAAGTGATTATAGTTCGTTTATGTCCATCTTCCTTGTTGCCAGGGTGACACACTCTGGAGAATATATGTGATGCAGACACAAAACCTCCTTCCTCTTGAAATAAATTAGTTTACAAGCTGTTGTGTCTGTAACAAACATATAAAGGACAAAGAGAGATTGCATTTTTGTGACTGTTTCAGCTCTTCAGACTCTGAATCAGTGGCAAATGTAACTTTAATGTTGTGGCTCCTTGTATCATGGCACTGTAACATTACCGCACTTTCACCAAGTGAAAACAGCTGAACTAGAGCAAAAGATCAAAGAAAACAGCAGGTGAAGGTTGTTGGGCACCAACCAGTTAAAGGACCACTCGTTTTAGTTTTGTTCATGACTTCAGCAGTTGATACGTGAATAAGAAACTGCATGTTTGGGTGACTCTCAGTGTGTCGGAGGCTTTGAGAGGCCAAACACCGACGGACACTCTTAAAATCTTTCTTTTGCATTAAAACAATTTTGCCCACCCAGTGACAACATTAGTGAAAATACTTTCAAATGGTATATACAGTATGCATACATTACATCAGATAGTATTAAACTATTCCACTACCTGCAGGAAAAGCAGATCAGCTCAGCACACTAATTAACACTCCCAGCAGTGTGTGTGTGTGTGTGTGTGTGTGTGTGTGTGTGTGTGTGTGTGTGTGTGTGTGTGTGTGTTTTATTTCAGTCTGTTAGTGTGATAAATGCACCTGATTGGATTTTGAAGATGAAAACTTGAGTTTGCTTCTCACGCCCCCAATTATTTTAAATGTATGCAGAGAGGAGAGCCCGACTGGCCCGTTCACTTCATCTGGACGTTAACGAAGACACAGAAGATGAGGGAGAGCGGGAGCTGCGTGGGTCTCGGTCTATGTTTGCCCTCCAGCTGAGATTACACATCAGGTGTTGGGTAGAATTTAATAAATGTGAGGTATACGCCGACGCTGCTCCCACAATCACGTTTTGTTTTTATGGGGACACTTGAACAAACATAATGTTATTGATGACACCTGTGCAGCGACTGCTGATAAGTCAAAATGTCTCAATGAGTTTTCTGGTCAGGTCTCTTAAACAAGTTAAACGTAAGACTCAGCTGTTTGTCAAACACCTATGGGCCTCTGACGATGGCAAAAGGATTTTATTGTTACTAAAATTCTCCAACTTTAGTCATAATAAAACCCGTATGGCATCTTTACATAGCTCAGCTCTGATTTCACCTGAAACAGTTATAAATGAGACACAGAAAAATGCGTTTTATCTGGCTCAGCTACAAGGTGAACACACCGGTCTAACACAAATTTCTCTGCTTGTTTAAAATGATTATTTTCTCTGATGAGACGGGAAAAGAAGTAACTCATTAAATTCTGCTGTCTGTGCCCGATGGGTCGAACGCTGCTTTCAGAAATTTGGAGCCTCTGCTGGAAACTTGGGTTAATATCTGTATTATTATTTATCATTATGTTGGAGTACTGAAGTAAAATCCTTTTATAGTTGAAGAAATGGATGTTTTACTTGTTTGTTTTTAGCAAAGTACAACATTAAACCTGCGTTATCACACTGTGAGCTGATCAAAGCTAGTGTTTTTTAGTATATTTACCTAATGCTCCTCTTTATTGTGTCCTTTACATGTTGTTGAGCTTTCTGTATAAAAACATCACTGCTTTCTTTTGCTTGTTATTTGAATGATTCAGAACACTGAATGTTTCACATGTTGGTTTAGGCCCGTCCTGCCAGGACAGCACAAACTGAAAGCACTGACAGGAAAATGTCTGATTCAGGATCTGTTTCACCTGTATCACACCGACATGTTCTCAAAGAGGCGACCGTTTAGATCAAAGAGTATTTTTGAATCACAGCCTGCTGAAAACACTGCATACAAATCTCATCCTATAGACGGGTGAATTGTCTTCCCATTGTAGCTTAACTTTGGTTATAAAACAGCACAGGGCACCACTTATTAGAAAATATAGCAGTTCAGGCTATGTTTACTCTCTATCACATGAAAGACAGGAGAAATGCAGAAAATTTAAAGGCACTTTGTCCTGTTGTTATTTTTGCTTGCTGGTAATTTAAGGATTCCCCCTCCACCACTGGAAAGTAGGAATCTGAGAAAGCATCTAAAAATGGAACTCAGAGAGTTTTAAGGTTAGAGGGAGGCTGGAACGTCCCAGTATGAGCTGGGTGGAAGGCAGAGAAACCAGACAGGTCATCACAGGAACCTCACAGACAAGCACACTGACAAGCAAATGTTTTAATATGACATCCAAACATAAATAAATACATAAATTAAATGATAAAGAAAGCCTGGGGATAGAATGGCGACAGGCAGATGTGAGCACTAAACGAGAGAGAATGTGGGTAATGGGCAGGGAGGACAGCTAAGAGCACAGAAGACAGAGGCCAGTGAAAAGCAGAGCTATTTAAAACACACTGAAGAGAGAAGAGGACCAATTCAACTAGCACTTACCTACAGGTCACATCCTGTTAATGGAAAAGATGGAGCAATGGGTGGAGAGAAGGAAAGATGGGGTGTGGAGGAGGAAATGGGTCAGGGGTCCAGCGAATGTAACGCTAGCTCCCAAAGAAATCAGAGCGAGAAGGTAATACCTAATGGGCCGGCAGATGAAAGATGCAGACACGCTGGAGCAATCAATTACACCACGCAGACGCCGTGTCGACTCTGCGACCAGGTTATCCCGCCTGCGTCATTTTAATAGCACCAAATATTAAAATAGAAATCTTTTTTCAGGAAAAGAATCGTAGCAGCTTTTTTGTCCCCTGGTTTTTCCTCTTGGGCTGTAAAAATGATAATAATTACAGTTTACACAAAATAGCAGCTGAAAAATATGAAACGAGGATGATCTGTAACCAGTCTGTTTGTCAGCGCTTAAAATAAAAATGCTTTTCTGACTACAAATACTTAGAAACTTAATTCATTGCAAAAATGATGAGTATTTATCACCGTTTACAAACAAAATAATAAACACTAGACAATATGCGTGAGTGATTCTTTCTTCTGTTTGTAGTGATGTAAATGCACTCGTGTACTGAGCACTACATCGGGGCAGCAAAAGCAGCACAACTTTAATATAAATGTTTAAATAATACGCACAAAAATAAAATGTCAGCAAAAAACGAAATGGTGTGCGCACACATTGGTGAAATGGCATGGGATATTTATTGTTTCAGCAAAGTTAAAAGGCCCTGATTTAAGACATGGCAGTGGTTCGGTGTAAGCTCCGTTTGATTAGAAGAGGTCAGCAGTTTATAAAGTATAATATTGTCATCATCACTGTGACTGGAACACGTTGGAGAAGTTTGGGTGAGCACAACTCTTCACTTTGTCTCCACAGGAATACCTTTCACACTGCTGTCACAATCAGCAGTGGGCTCTCTCCGCCTACATACAACACATGGGTGAGTGCTGCAAGTTCACAGCCATTCTGTGCTGTTGCTTTAAGCTCATCCTGGGAAAGTTCGATAATGAATGATGACGTTATATTAGGGCCAAAAGTGAAACAGTCCTTACAGCAAAATGCCTCCAGAAGTTTACGGTCCTAAGCATGGCGTGATGTTGAAACTGTTCCTGATGCATACATCTGCCTGATTTCAGAGGAGGCTTAATTGTTCCACTTCTTTAAATCTTCTTTCATCTGTGCACGGCCGCAACACCAACGAGGCTCACGAGGGAAAGCGAGTGAGCCACACGTGAGGCGTCAAAACATCTATCTTCTAAAATTACTGTGAGAAAAATAACATGTGTGCTTTCGTATTTTCCACCACGGTGTTAACAGGCGTGCTGGTTTTTGTTAGAGTGAATAATCTGGTCTTCTGGTTTAATCCGCACTGGTCACTCCACTTATTGAAAAAAAGTGCAACACTGTAACAACTGCCACAAAAAACAAAAACTTTTGTACTGTTTAGTTTGTACTGCTGCTCATCTGCCCCCCCCCCCCCCCCCCACACACACACACACACACACACACACACACACACACACACATTCCTATTTAAGATTTTCTTTATTTAATCACTAGTGTGCACATATATTTATATACCCACATATATGTTTAAAATCTCTTTTTTCTTTTACTACATCTTATTAATATTTTGCTCTTTACTATTTTTCTATTTATTTTTTATTATTTTATTTTATTTTTTTCTACTGTACCATTCTGCTGAGTGACTGTCTTCTGCTCGTCAAATACATTTCATTGTGATGTTGACCCTGAGCTAACATGCATATGACAAATAAAACTGGTTGAACGACCACAGATTGTATGAATCCTGCACAACGCACTTTTAGATCCAGCGAACAAAAGATGATTATGATTCACAATCAAGATAAATCAAATATTTCTGATTAAACAATAATCAGTATTGATTATAACCCAAACTTTCCCTGGATGTCCGTTTTTAAGAATTATATTCATTGTATTATTAAACCACAGTTATTGATTTGTTAATGTATAAGTCAATGACATGTTGCACCTGCAGAATATTTGATTCACTCGTATACTGCTGGGCATCTTAATCTGTATAAAGAAATAAAAAATAACCTGCAAAAAAAAGTAAAGCATCCTTTGAAGGCTGCATTTACGTGACAGCGAAGCGGCAAAGGCTGTCCAGATTCAAAGATTCCCGTTCTCCGGATTTAAAGGACAGATCATGAAGGCGTATCCTTTGTGCGCCACCCCAACATTTAGGAGAAACCCTCAGACAGATGAAGCAAAGCTGTGCAGAAATAAACTTTTAAAAGTAGAGTGCTGTCCAGCAGAACAAATGCTGGCATAACGACGAATCTTAAAATGCTAAATGAAGTTAACGCAGTGAGTTTTCTAGCACAGCTAGGTCAACGCCAAACGTGCTCGAACGTTTTAGGACGGTTTGCACTTTTTGCTGAAAGAGTGTCCAACAAACACGGTCGTGGTCATGGTCCCGAATTTCATCCCATTTCCTGTTTTATTTTGGTAACGTCTTTCTTTGTTCTTTGTTTTTTCCTCCTTTGTTGTCTGAAGTGCCCCCATTCTGTTTTAAGTGGCTCACTAGACTTTCTCTTTTGTTATCATCAGCTATTAAAGGTGATGCTTTCTACCTGTAACGTGGTCCTCTCTCTAACAGTAACGACTGCTTTTGCCTGATGCCTGTAGCCTTTGCCCCAAGCAAGTCTTGGACTGTGTGTTTGAACTCAAACTTTTGCCCGCCCCTTGTTTGCTTCATTGGCTGCTTACACCTGGATTATAAACTCATGTGTAATAGTGCTGTCTGATCAGTGATCAGTGTACCTCTGTTGGTCTTCCTTGGTCTCTTGTGCTCTGAGGGCCTCTGGATGTCTGGAGTCTTGGTCTCCTCCATACCTGCTTCATGCCCTGGAGGACGTGGCTGTGCCCCCCCCCACCCTCTAGCAGATCATTACATGAAGGAACCTTTTAAAAACACAAGCGCGTCCATGCTCACAGGTGTACACACGGGTGATCACACCCACAAACTACACCCTTTTTGGCTCCTACCTCAAAGCACACTGTGTTCTGTTGATCTTACGTGCTGCACAATAATGTTTAATATTTAGTATTTACTGTCATATTCCCATAGATCATCGTGATGTTGTTTATTGTATTGCTCTCGTTTTCTTCTGCTTGTTTTCTTTTTTCTTTCTCAACAGGTGATCGATGGATGTATTTTTTTGTCTGCTTATTTTGTTGGTTTTTGGGTTTTTTTGCCCTTTATCCCCGTCCCTCTTCTCCGCTGTTTTGTTTTTCCCTCTTTCTTTTCCCCAGTCAAGTCTGTCCCGTATCTAGCAAGTGAAAATAAAATAAAATAAACAATAAAAGGTGAATCAAATAGACCAATAGGCTGGGATGGTCCATTTGGTAAAGTAAATCCGCATCGTTCTTCGCCTTTAGACAATAATTCTGATGGCAAAAGAGCCAAACGGGACAGGCAAAAAGAAAAAAAGCTATGCTGATAAATCCCACCAAGTTTTCTTTTCTGTAAATTGGTTTGAAATACATAAAAAAGACGTTGATAAATGTGAAGCATGAAATGAGCTCGCTCTTACAGACTAATGACATCCAATTAGGAAAAACAGAGATGTCGCACATGGATGTCAAGATCTAATCAAAATGTTGTAGCTGTAGTGCCATTAGGGTTGTTTCTAGCTAACAGGCTGAGAAGCAGTCCATTAGCAGGTGAATCACTGCAGTGTCCCGGTCACACTCTCTCTTTCCTCTGAAAAATGACCCACGTGATACGGCAGGAAGGCTGACAGCTGTGTAAAGCGGCACATGCTTACACCTGTCCAGTCGCATCACCAGGCTGATTATTCTCCTAAAATAAACAGCAGCGCTCGCTGTAAAAGCGCTCTGCATCCACCTTGCATTTGTAGCAGAGCCACAGTCCTTACAGATGTTTCCTACCTTGCATTTCTAACTTTCACTCTCTTGTCGCCCTCGTCTATTTTTAACAAAGTGCCACACCTGGAGCCGCAGATGTGCCACGACACAATAGAAACATCTGATTATTATTACTATTTAATATACCATGAAGTCTGTTTCAGCATCTTTGCAGCTGTATGCCGAATCTCACAAAATCAGAAAAGGTCATTTATTGGAGTTTTGATATTACAGACAAAAATCAATCGCTGCTGTCTGTCTAGTGCAGCCGAGCAGGTTTGCTTACTAGTTTTTCTTTTGGTATTTTTTGCGCTGTTTTCCTTTCTGTTGCCTTTTCTTCAGAAATCTTAGTTTCTCCTCATGTGCTCTTTTGCTGCTTTGTTCTTTAGTTCTTGACTTTACAGTGGCAAGGTGAGCGAATCTCCTCTACCTCCTGACTCTGTGTGTGTGTGTGTGTGTGTGTGTGTGTGTGTGTGTGTGTGTGTGTGTGTGTGTGTGTGTGTGTGTGTGTGTGTGTGGTGGTTTTGAGGGAGTGGTGGGTTGCAGGTAAAGGTCAAAGCTGACAGCCTTTTAGCAACGCTGCCAACAGCTTACAGAGGAAAACACACAGACAGACGGGTGGATGGAGGAAGAAATGTGTGCAGAAACAGACACAGAGAATGAGCTGGATGGATGGGCGGAGGGAGGGAGAGACGGGATAAAGGTGTAGCTAAGTAGCTGGCCAGATGGATGATGAATGGAGAGGTGGAAGATGAGAATAAAGAGCAGACAGACAAAGGGATGGAGAGGGAACAACAGCTAATCTAAACAATTCAGTTGTAGGATGAACATTCAAAACTCATAAAGGTGTTAGAACGATGCAGACACGCCCTTGTTGAAACAATCTCCAGCCGATGTGCTGCTTTTGGCCTTGGACACTTACATCGCTGTTTGGTGTCTGTTCATAGCTGGAGACCCCGCTCTCCTCAGCACTGATGGTTTTTGACATGAAGGTCAGTTTGACACTGTCTGAGGTGAAAGTGATCAAAACTGGATTTCCAGCTCCCAGTGCTCGATGTATTGGCACTGGCCTTTATTATTTTGAAATTCATGTAAGGCAGGGGTGTCAAACTCAAATACACAGTGGGCCAAAATTCAAAACTGGAACAAAGTCGCGGGCTAACGCTAATATCTATTGAAAAAAAAATCTTCCTCTAGATATGAGAATGAATCTTTTCTTATGGACTCAAACACGTTTTGCTGGAAAACTGAATCTGGAACAAGCAAAGCTTAATACTAAACAATATATATATTAGCTGTATAATACCAGTAGGCCAGCTCTGATAGTAATTTGGGCCAAATGTAATTAGAATAGAATAGAATAGAATAGAATAGAATAGAATTCAACTTTATTGTCATTGCACATGCACAGGTACAGGGCAACGAAATGCAGTTTGCATCCATCCAGAAGTGCTTTAGTGATATAGATATATTACAATATATATTAGCAATAATATAGATATGTGAGTATATTACAGAAATGGGTCTATTATGGTATGTTATAATGTACACGGTATGAAGTATGTTGTGAATATTCTATAACTATAAGTATGTAAAGGCTGTAGTGAGTACAAGCTATGTACAGGATATGAACAGGATATAAATATGAAAAACTATACAGAATATGAAATAAATAACTTTACAGAATCTGGGATATACAGCTATACAGAAATGGGAACTATGCAAGTTGTAAACAGTTGTAGGATTAAAGATTATCGAATGTACAGAATGATTATTTACACAGAGCTATACAGTAGTGCAGTTAAGATAAGTGAGGGTGTAGATAGTTTCTACAGAGGCTATATAAAGTGCTGGTGGTTGTGAATGGTGGTTCAGTCCATGTTATTATTGTGTTTGAGGGTACAGTTGTCCATTGTGGGTGTGTGTATGTTCAGTCCATGAGTTTAACGTGGGTCAGATGTCAGGAGGCAGAGTTCAGGAGTCTGACAGCTGTGGGGAAGAAGCTGTTCCGGTACCTGGTGGTCTTAGTCCGGAGGCTCCTGTAGCGCCTCCCAGAGGGCAGGAGGGTGAAGAGTCCATGTGATGGGTGACTGGGGTCTTTGATGATTTTCCCAGCCCTTTTCAGACACCGCTTCCTGTAGATGTCTTTTATGGCAGGAAGTGGTGCTCCGGCGATGCGCTGGGCAGTTTTCACGACCCTCTGCAACGCCTTCCGGTCCGAGGCAGAGCAGTTCCCGTACCAGACTGTTATACAGTTGGTCAGGATGCTCTCGATGGTGCAACGATGGAAGTTCACCAGGATGTCTGAGGACAGGTGGTTCTTCCTCAGAGTCCTCAAGAAGAAGAGGCGCTGGTGAGCCTTCTTGACCAGCTTGGAGCAGTTGGTCGTCCAGGTGAGATCCTCGGAGATGTGGACTCCCAGGAACTTGAAGCTGCTCACACGCTCCACAGCCGTCCCCTTAATGTGGATGGGTGGATGTGGGTCAGCATTCCTCCTGTAGTCCACGATGAGCTCCTTGGTCTTCTCGGTGTTAAGCAGCAGGTTGTTTCTGTCGCACCACTCAGCCAGACGATCCACCTCCTCCCTGTAGGCGGCCTCATCGTTGTCACTGATGAGGCCAATCACCGTGGTGTCATCTGCAAACTTAATGATGGTGTTGGAACCATCAGCAGGTCTGCAGTCGTGGGTGAAGAGGGAGTAGAGGAAAGGGCTCATCACACAGCCTTGTGGTACACCGGTGTTCATCGTGATGGTAGATGAGCAGCGGTTATCCAGCCGGACATGTTGGGGGCGGTTGGTCAGGAAGTCCAGTAACCATTTGCAGATGAGGGAACTGATACCCAGGTCTGTCAGTTTCCTGATGAGTTGTGAGGGGTGGATTGTATTGAATGCTGAACTGAAGTCTATAAACAGCATTCTGGCGCAGGTGTTGTTGTTGTCCAGGTGTGAGAGGACAGAGTGCAGTGCGATGGAGACTGCATCCTCTGTGCTCCTGTTCTGGCGGTATGCGAATTGGTGGGGGTCCAGGGTGGGGGGGAGACAGGATTTGAAGTGTGCTAGGACCAGCTGCTCTAAGCACTTAGTGATGATGGGGGTGAGTGCTACTGGGCGGTAGTCATTGAGGCAAGATGGGTTGGAGTTTTTGGGTATCGGGACGATGGAGGTGGATTTGAAGCAGGCCGGTACCACAGCGTGGGCCAAGGACAGATTGGCCAAACTCAAACTCTAAACTCTAGAGTTTAGAGTTTGAGTTTGACACCTATGATGTAAGGTAATGAAATATAATAATTAGTGAAATGAATACAACCCCTCTGCTTCTAGAGCTGAACATGTGTTTTAAAGCAGCACAGGCTTCTACATTCAAATCCACTCCCTCCTCTTCGCTGCCTCCATTTAAGTTCATTTGTTTTGCTATCAAGGATTTTGTAGCAGGGACACAAGTGAGCTACATCCCAGAAATGCCTCCCCAGAGTATTACAAAAGCAGGAGAACAGAGAACAAGATAACACCTCTAAAACCAGGAAAGATGATCAGGATGTATGAATGGAAAGGCGAGCAACAAGGAAATATGAGGAGAGGAGTGATGCAGAAAGAAGGAAAAGGTTGCACACGAAGAACAAGAGGAAGGAGAAATATCAAAGGCCAATGAGCTTGAGAGGAGAGGGAAGGGGAAAAAGATCACGCTTTAAAAATGACATATATCAGAGGTCTTGCTTGCCCAGGTTTGCTTCTGTCTACACGTGTGTGTTCAGGATGAATGCACCTGCAGGACGGGGGAGACAGATGAGAGACCCTGAGCAAAGTGACATTGCATCCCTCCTCTGATCATCCGCTAGACTCAGGAGGCTCTTGGCGCGCACGCATACATGCACATACATTAACTAGAACAGTATGGAGGGTGTTGGGGAAGAATCAGATGCCAGTCTGCAGGAATAATAAAGACAGGAACAAGTGGAACGAACATCAGCTGCCTGAAACTTTCAGTTCTACGGCGTCAAACAGCAAAGTTACCTTCTGAGTCATGCAACATACAGAACAGGCTTTCACATATAGTACAGGTCAGTATTTCAGTCAGTGGACACAGGCAGCACCGGTGCTGCTGGAATCCATTAAAACATGATTTCAGCATCTCCTCTCAGAACCTGAAAATTGCATATCCCAAAACAGCAGTGCAGCAAGGAACGAGCACCATCACAACACCTTAAAGGCTTGCTTTATCTTTAGTGCAGGTCCCTCTGCAGCCGCTTCTGGAATAGATACCCAGAAAAGTAATTGTGAGTAACGTAGAATTTATAACTCGGCACGATTCTGGAGTCCGCAGATAAGATTGCAAAGACCACTTGTGAACACATATTTTCGTATGTTTCTTGAGATATAATCGCGTTAGGGTGTTAACATTAAAAGCGACTTCTTTCCCAGTTTGTTCTTTTATCCCCTCACCTGGAGCTTAACTCCCACTGGCCGCCTGTTAAAAGAAGGACTCCCAGATTAGATCAGAGCCCGTATTCTTCAGTAATCTGTGAATCATGCTCAGGAGGGCTTCCAAAATGTTTGAGTGCAGCCAAAAATCTTTGTTCACCAGAGTGAAAGGAATTAATGAATCTTCCAAATCACTTTAAGGAAGAGAGGAACTTTTCTCATCACTTGCTTGAAAGTGAGATGTCAGTATTATATCAGTTATCATCTCTGTCACACACATATTAGTTATTAGTTATTAGAATAATGCTGAGTGTACTAAAGCTTGACTTTGGTATTTCCACGTCTTACAGACGCTAACTGTGATTTTTATGGTTTGTTTTTGGAGCACACAGAAAAATCCTGATGTCACATCAGAAAACACAGGAAATGAATAAAGTGCATGTTTTGTCTTTTAAACTGTAGGACCTCGTTTGTTGCATATGTTAAACAAATTGAAGCTTATCTGTAGACGATCTGTCTGTTTCTGTTCCTCCTGATATTATGGGCTGCTGCTGCTCAGTTTGATGTTCTCCTTAAACACTGAACGATTCTCTCTCCTCCCTGCCTTCTCTAAGCCAATCATTTGTCCTTTAACTTAAAACTGTGATGTCACTCTGTCTCACTAAAATTATGAACCCAATTCCAAAAGATAACTTTACTAAAACGCGTCATTGCTTGTGAACATTTGTTCCTTTATTGGTGTTGTAAGACATGTGTTGTTCCAGTCAATTAAATTCAACTTTATTAACACAGCGCGAAATCACAACAACAGTTGCCTCAAGGTGCTTTAGACCCGACAACAATACATACAGAGAAAAACCCAACAATCATATGACCCCCTATGAGCAGCACTTTGGCGATAGTGGGAAGGAAAAACTCCCTTTTAACAGGAAGAAACCTCCGGCAGAACCAGGCGCAGGGAGGGGCGGGGCCATCTGCTGTGATTGGTTGGGGTGAGAGAAGGAAGACAGGATAAAGACATGCTGTTGTCTGTCAAACTTTAGGAATCAAAATCAGCCTCATACTGAGTGACTGGGTTACCTGAAACACCACGCATTAATTAACGTTAGCTACTTCAGCTGTACTGTAAAGTATAAGACATACACTCAGTGAAACCTTGTGTAACAGCCTCCCATCAGTGTCTTTGAATAGAAACTTCAAAAGTCCTAGACGGACCCAGTTCATGAGTCGGAGCTGGAGAGCAGCAGGATGCTCGGCAGACAGCAGAGCCTTCTTTAAGCCCCAGCTCTTATTATCAGAACAATCATTTCCAACATGATTAGGTTAACATTTCAGGTCATAATGATGTTTTTCATGCCAGGCTCAATTGGAGCCAGGAACATTTTTAGAGGTAGCATTCACAGCCATCAGTGTTGGGGAGTAACGGAGTACATGTACCGCCGTTACGTATTTAAAATACAAAATATGAGTAACTGTATCCGTTACAGTTACCGTTTAAAAAGGTGGTATTCAGAATACAGTTACTTTGTTGAAATAAATGGATTACACTGCGGTACTTTCCTGTTTCATATTGTCGCGGGTCAGGACTGTTTGGTTTTGTGTGACAGCTACGTTCTGTTGTTCCAGGCGGCAGCGTTACGGTTGCCATGGTTACAGGGCGGCGCTCTCTCTCTCTCTGCGACTGTGTGTTTCCTGGGTGAGAGAGCGCCTTTTTGTTGTTGTTGTGCAACAGGCTAACAGGCAGAATGCTACAAGCATAGCTGTAAAGAATGTAGCATCATGGGCAGTGTAGTCCGTGTTGCAGAGAGAATGGACTGCCATACACGTTATGGGTCTGTGAGCGCGAGGAGGGAGAAAAAGGCGAGTGGAAAGGTACGAGTTGTCGTCGAGGAAAAACGGGAGCTGGAAGCATGTAAATATAATAATAACCACTGCAGCCAAGAAGAGAGCCTGACGAGCCCAGTTGTAAGTAAGCTGTTAACTCATTCACTGCCATTGACGTCTATAGCCGTCAATTGCAGTGAATGAGTCAATGGGTTTAACTCATTCACTGCCAATGGCTGGCAGTGAATGAGTTAAGACTCGACTGTACACCGTGTTCGTGTTTTCCTCCGAAACAATAAGTTCCGTTGGAGCAGCCTTTCAACGCCTCTCTCTGTCTCTCGCAAGAAATGATTAATTTGAGATAAATGTCATGACACACCTGAAATCTTTCAATACAGTCAGGTCAGTGGTTTGAGACTGTGACGCCACATGGACCATTTAAACTGTTTCAGTCTAACAATGACGTTGTTCCTTTACCACAGAGGGTTAAGCCCCTCCACAATATGACTGGAACCCACAGACAGAGTGTTTCACATAAGATGGAAAAATATTGTTCTTCCACTAGAATACCCACTAATTCAGATTCTGTTGTACCTGCATTGCAAATATTTGTAAGTACATAAAAGTACACCCTGTTTTCAGGACACATACACAGTGAAACTCTACGTTACATCTGGGGGGATTACAAGTGAAATCACCGGCTGCATTATGAAGCGCTACCAAATGTTCTATATGGTCTAGATCAGTCATCACCTCCTGAAATGTGACACATTAGTCCTGTCGCTCACCGGCTGGTGTGAATAAAGCTCCCATATGTCTTTGAAGAGAATGGAGAAATATCCTAGGCTGATGAGAATCCCTTTAGCTCGGTGCCTGTAACACTTACACTGAGAATATGAGATGCTGACGGGTAATACTGTGCAACTGTATGGCTTCAGATCATGGAGTAAAACCAGACAAGCTTTCACAGAGAGGAGAAACAGCAAAGACACGATACAGTCAGAGTTTAGTTCAAATGTTCCAAATTTCACTGTTTTTTTAATCATTCTGTCACAACCCCCAGCAAATAACCATCATTAATTCAGTTTCTAATCCAAAACTCTAAAAGGATGTTTGCTGCAGAAGTGTGCACCCTCACATCTGTAATAAGAAGAACTGCAATTCATAAATAATGTGTGAGTCATCTTCCATTCAACATCAAGGCTGAATAGATGAATTATGTGGTTTTTCATAGCCAGACTCTTTGAAAATAAATGACCATTAGTTCTGATATTTCACTGGCTAAATTCTAAGAAATAGATGGGTGAGTTATGAAAGATATGTTTAATTAAAAGTTTCAAGTTTGGAAAATTCTGCCAATAGTTCTAACCTTTACACCACCAGTAACATTTTGTCATCTTATATTTGGTTATTCCTCTTGTTAATTCACTCTGTGCTCCGGGAGCCATTCCATTATGTATGGAACAATGAATTAGGAGGCAGAAAAGCCAGGCCACTACACCACTTCCCTCAGAGATAGCAGAGTCTGCACTAAGCATGTCGTAGTACACGTCTTAGTACACACTCATACTACCGACAAATATAAACTTCAGGAAAAACACAGAACATTCATTCCTGCTTGGAGTTTCCAGTGCACTGACTGACGGCATCATCCACTGACAACATACCTGCTGAGAAGCAATGCTCACGCTGCTGAGATAGTTTACAGGACGTCTGTGCCACTGTGGGTTAGAAGTCCGCATTGGAAGAACGTGAAGGGGGACGAGAACAGCAGGATGGTGTGTGTGTGGTGATGGTAGAGTCCAAGTGGTCATAACATTAGGGACAGTAGCCCTCAAAGAAAGTGTACAAGAACGGCTAAGATAAGCTCCCCTAACCCGAGGAAGCTTGAGGAAGACACACGCGACACCCACAGGCAGGTGACAGAGAGGTTTTTTGGGGGTTTTTTTTTTTTTTGGGGGGGGGGTGTTGGTCTGTCCCGTTTGGCTCTTTTGCATCAGAATTATTGTCTAAAGGTGAAGAAAGACCCTAATGGTCTATTTGATTCACCTTTTATTGTTTATTTTATTTTATTTTCACTTGCTAAATATGGGACAGATTTGACCGAGGGAAAGAAAGAGGGAAGGAAAAACAGCGGGGAAGACGGACGGGGATAAAGGGCAAAAAACAAAAACCAACAAAATAAGCAGACAAAAAATACATCCATCGATCACCTGTTGAGAAAGAAAAAAGAGAAAACAAGCAAACAAAAAGAGCAACATAATGAACAACATCACAATGATATATGGGAATATAACTGTAAATACTAATTAAACATTATTGTGCAGCACATAAGATCAACAGAACACAGTGTGCTTTGAGGTAGGAGCCAAAAAGGGTGTAGTTTGTGGGTGTGATCACCCGTGTGTACACCTGTGAGCATGGACGCGCTTGTTTTAAAAGGTTCCTTCATGTAATAATCTGCTAGAGGGTGTGGGGGGGCCACAGCCCCGTCCTCCAGGGCATGAAGCAGGTATGGAGGAGATCAAAACTCCAGACATCCAGAGGCCCCCAGAGCACAAGAGACCAAGGAAGACCAACAGAGGGGCAGCCGCGCCGCTGTCCCAGAAAGAGCTGAGGAGAGTCCCAGATGAGGGCTCACTCAGCAGCCGCGGAGCAGAAGCCAGGGGGGGTTGCAGTGACGCGCCCGTGAGCTCCGCCGGCAGCCAGCCGCGCCTGAGTGACCGAGCCCCAGGCCGAGAGGCCGGGGGCACCCCACCTCCGAAGTGGCCCGAGCGAGCCCCAGGCTCCAGGCCCCGATAAGCGGCCGCCAAGGAGTGAGCCGGTGTGTACCCGGACGCCCACCCCTGGACACAAAGAACCACCAACGCACCGATGTCTGAGGGAGTCCGCCACTGGCAGGGGAAGTGGTGGTAGGGGGAGATAGGCCTCCAAACCTTGGAGGGCCTGAGATGTCCCCAGAGAGGTGGCGCCTGATACCCAACCTGACATATAGACACAGACATACAGGCACACACAGACACAAACATCCATTCCCACCCTCATGCTCTCATATGCACTTACTCCACACTCAACCAACGTGGAGACAGACATAAAGAGACGCTGTACACACGATCACACTCCCCAAGCGTACTCTACAAACCGGGTCTAGGTACCCTTGCCCCTGGAGGGGGGAACTGCACCCAGACCCAGGTGGTGTTACCCTTTTCCCTGCGGTGGGGAGAGGCAGACCGCCCCGACTCCGCAGCAGCAGGGAGGCCCCACACTCCAGACCGCAGTCGGACGGCCAACTCCTCCTCCTAGCCCCCCCGCTCCAGCAGGTCGCAGAGAACGGGGGTGAGAGAAGACTCCAAACCTCCCTCCACCCGCTCATTGTAGTGTTGATGCATGTGTGTTCTAAGGTGTACAGAGAGGTTATTAATATCCACAACTTTCTCCAAGGGTGTCCTTCATGTTCAAGTCATAAGATTATTTTTGTTGAATTCTTTTAATTTTGTAGTAATTCATCTGCAGAATAAGAAGTAGTTATAACAACACTGTGTTTTTTCTGCTTAGGATAGTTTGTTCAACAAAACCACGAAATGAACACGAGTCATTAGATTTGGAGTTTTATGGAGTCCAAACTGAATTATAGGAATAGTTGGCCATTACGCTGAATAATTTTGTGTTTCCAGTCACTGGCTGCTGCTCCTTTTAACTGGAAACCAGAAGGCATAAACTATTTAGGGATTATCTCCAGTGATTCTGTTCATCTGGACGTAGTGTTTTGTGGGAGAAACGTTTCGTCACTCATCCAAGTGACTTCTTCAGTCTCAAATTCATCTGCGTTTCTCCCACAAAACGCTACGTCCAGATGAACAGAATCAACTTTTGGAGATTTACTTTCTTGGATGATTGAGAATGCATCAAGATATTTAGGGATTACATTTAGCCACCCAGTGGAAAATGTTGGAGTTAAATGCACCAGATTTTCCTACGACAAATACAGAAGACAGCAAAAAGTGGACAGGTTTGTCTGCTTGTGATCTGAAGTTATCAAAAATGAACATGTTTCCTGTGTCAGCTGTATATCCCACAGGCCAGACCACTCTCTGATTTAACATACTGAAAATACTCCAAATGACTTTTGTGGAGCAGCTTTATAACTCTGCCTGTTCTGAAACTTCTCTTTGTTTCCTCAAAAAGAAACTATGACAGCGTAACATAAAGCATGAAAATATATTCCTTCTAATAAGCTGAAAACACCGTTTGACTGAAAGATTCAGATTTTTTTTCTCATCTGCAAATAAACTCGGTGACATTTTCTCAGGATAAGGACCAGAAATAGGAAAAAACATATTGGTATTGGTTCTGATCTCTGTCAGTAATTCAAATGGAAAATACAGAATATTAAATTTTGTTACAACACAAGATTCAAAAGTGTGTTATACAGTCAGAACAGTTTATCTCTCTGTCATTGTTATTCAAGTATTTTCACCTTACAGCAAAAAGCACATTTCTAATTATCACATGTCTTTGCACGCGTAAGCCCACAGATGTGTTCATGGGTTACAGGAAAAGTCACCTCTGAAATCTTTGTGCACAATATATGTTTTTAACTTCTTCCAGCAATATTTAAACACACATTATGGAATCACCACACGCTGATGAGATTATGTTTCACATGAGATTTTGCTTTTGGTTGATTTAGTTTTGAATAACATAGCTGCAAGGAAGAGTAAGGTAAAATGAGATGCTAGGTGACATGGTCAACCCCGTTTACCTGAGTCACTGTAGACGATCTTCTACACAGAAGACTGTTCAGTGCACGGTGGAAGTGAGCACTCAGAGATCTTTTATGCTGTAAAATAGTTGGTAACACCTTTTTAGGTGAATTCTGATGAAGTTCGGCCTCATGATGTGAAAAAAGAAAAAAACGAACAGAATTAGCCAAGTGTGAAAATTACTTTTTTACTATTTCTAATACACGCTTGTTCAGGCATGCGGTATCACCATGGCAACGGCCAAATCAGTTACGGTGGTCTTTGCTATTCCCTGCAAGATGGTAACATTCCTCTTGTATGTAGCAAAAATGAAAGCAGACATACATCCATAAAAAACATGAAAAGTTACAAAAGTTCTGTTCTGTGAGAAAAAAGACACATCTGTATAATCTTTAAGAGTCTTATTTAAATCATTAGACAACTCAACCCCTGCCTGCTCATCACTGCCTGCTGAAGGCTCCGGCTGCTGGACTGGGGTTGGCAAATGCTCAGCTTTAACTCCACTCTGGGTTCTTTGGTAACTTTGTAAGCAGATTTTTACTTTTTTTAATACCTGCTCAACAACTGTCCAGTGTGACAGACGGCCGCCCCTCCCTGAGCCTGGTTCTGCTGCAGGTTTCTTCCTGTTAAAAAGGAGTTTTTGCTTCCCACTGTCGCCAAAGTGCTTGCTCATGGGGGGTCATACGATTGTTGGGTTTTTCTCTGTATGTATTATTTTAGGGTCTACCTTACAATATAAAGCACCTTCAATTCAGTTCAATACAAAGAATTGAACGTCTTGATTCATTCTCAATCATCCAGGTAAGTAAATTTCAAAAAGATTGCAGATGCTGAGATTGCAGCCATTCCCCAACTCTCTGTGAATGGTGCTCATGGCCATTGATCAGTGGACCTGGATCAGTGGTTGTTGATCAATGGTCATGAGAATTTGCATAATTATGATGAAGGAACTGACCTCCCAGCCCTTTGTTCCTTCAGTGGGCTGGTTTCAGTCATTATGCAAAGGTACTGTTTATAAGGTTGGGTAAACCTGCAGTCAGCTGAGACTGAAGACGTCACTTGAACGATGACGAAACGTTTCTCCCACTGAAAACACTACGTCCAGATGAACAGAATCAACTTTTTGAAATAAAGAATTGAACTGAATTGAATCACCAAAGTGGCTGCCGGAGCGGCAACGTCAGATATTTCAGTTCTTGAGAGCACCAATTTTCTTCTAGAGGGAAGTCTTTGGACTCTGGAGCCATCCTAGAGCCCTATTTGTAACATCTCAGGGACGTATATTCATCATAATGATTATACATTGCTGCTGCCTATCTTGGCCAGGTCTCCCTTGAAAAAGAGGTTTTTAATCTCAATGGGATCTTCCTGGTTAAATAAAGGTTAGAGAAATACACTGTTACAGCACTGAGCAAATGTGGTGCTAATTTACATTCAAACAAAATCCTAAAAAAACAGTAATTTTCCGGCAGCTGGGGCGCCAAAATAATACCATAAAATCACAGAAAATAACTTTCCCATGAAAATACGGTTATTTTCAGTAATGACAATACAGTTTGTTGCCCTAATTTTACATGGGATTTTGCCTTTTTCAAGTGCTTTTAAACATTAAATTAGGAACAATTTTATGTGATTAAACAATGAAATTACCTATAAAAAAGGTCAATGAATGCAGCACTATGAATAATAATACTTAAATGTAGTCAAGTCAAGTCAAGTTTATTTATAGAGCACATTTAAAAACAACCAAGGCAATGTACAGAAATATACAGTTAACAGTTGGTTTAAATAATAATAATGGATTGCATTCATATAGCGCTTTATGAGACCCCCAAAGCGCTTTACAATGCCACTATTCATTCACTCTCACACACTGGTGGAGGCAGCTACAGGTGTAGCCACAGTCTATTTATGTTAATTTAATGATATTCTAGAAGAACAGTACAAAACTGTAAAATACTTACTTTACTTTACTGTGTAGGATACAGTAAGTCAAAAACACCCACTAGCCATATATGGGTACATTTTACTATGGTGACACCATTAACACTGCTGAACTGGGTGATGTGTTTCCTGGTTCAGCTGTTCAGAAAAAGCAAATGTTACCATTACAAAAATCTCTTGTAGCTTTTTTAAGAATACACATACTTTGTGCCACACCTGTCTTTTAACCCTTTAAAACCGGTCAGAGCAGCACGCTCTGTTTTGGCAACTGCTTTTAAATCCTTGTAGAACTGGAACCGTGTAAGCTAGCGCAATAATTTTTTTTGCATGTGAAACCGGAGGAGTTGTACTTGCATCTTATGCCATCAGCTTGTCCTCGGTCACAGTTTCCTTCCACATACAGCTTTGCAAAACTGCATAAAAAGCACTTGCAGCAACAAAAACATAATATTCCAGAAACACGCTTTGCCGATCCGATCAGCTGTTTGTAACACTTCCTACGTCCATCAGCTCGAACTTTCGCATGTCCGCCATTACCTGCCCAAAACTGGAAGTGACGTCATTTTCACGGAAATGTAGTTTTTTACCATCAGGGCCTCATGAGCCTATACTGGTGCTTTTAAAAGTTATGTTTGACTTTATGACTTTGTGTCGTTTCTGGGATGCTGAGGACTCATATTGCACTGCTGGAAATAGTTTATTTTGATGCACATGCTGCTTTTTTGCAAATTTGTTGTATAATATTTATTTTCGTTTTTCCTGCAGTATATAAAAATTGGTGTATTTCAAAAATAAAACTATGAAGACACTCAAAATAAATTTCCTGTGGTGGGAAACTATTTTGTGCAACTTTTTTGTATTTACAGTTTTGAGGGATAAGACTCTTAAATTTCTCTAACTAGAAATATATGTTAAAAAAACAAAAACTGATTTTCAATTTTTTTTGTAGTTTATTGTAGTTTATAGTTGAACATGTGAAAATATATTTTTGAGATGTTATGTTCTAAGTTGAAGGCATTGTATACGTTTTTGTTGTTCAAATTTAGATGATGAGGATGTAAACCTGAGGGGGTAGGGCTAAATAAGTATATACTTCTGCCTACTCCTTTTTAAACAACTGTATGGAATGATTTTATGAAACGTTGGTGAATATATATGTTTGAAATAAAAAAGAACTGAACCGAACTGAACTATTGCACTTTTTTGCAATTTATGTAATCACTATGCACTTAATGCATACATATTATTAAAATCTGGGCTATAATGGTTGTATTGATGTATAGCAACTTGAAATGCTCCCAAAAAAGGCTCCACAGCATGTAAACATATAATATAAGCTCTGGCGGACTCTGACTTGGTTCTATGGTAGGTCTTAAAGGGTTAATGCCTCTGATACCATCTACTGAGCTCATTAGGCTGAATAATTTTTTTCATTGAGGAAAACATTGATGAGTGGCCACAACAAGAGATCTAATTATTGAACATATCAGAGAAGGTCTGGAACAAGGTTAGGCCTCACTGGAGCCAAAATATCAAAATTATAGGAAATGAGCTTGGCTTACTGTGACACGCGGTTCATAAGAATACAAAAGCCACAGAATAAAAACAGCTAATCAGCGTAAACTGCTGCGATTGAAATTAGTTTGATCACACGTCTGTACATCAGCCAGTAGAGACTATGTATCTGTGGAGTATGAATAGGTAATAAAACTGAATTGTTTGATACTGTCCGTGTGTGTGTGTGTGTGTGTGTGTGTGTGTGTGTGTGTGTGTGTGTGTGTGTGTGTGTGTGTGTGTGTGTGTGTGTGTGTGTGTGTGTGTGTGTGTGAGAGAGGGAGAGAAAATGAAGATTTGTTCTGCCTCCTCCTGTCACGCAGGTCTTTGATCAATCATTGTGCTTGGTGACAGTTGCCATGACAGTTAGTCACATGATCAGAGAGCGCGTTACAGGTGTGTGTGTGTGTCAGCATTGAAACCCTGAAGCATGACCTTGTACAGTACACATACACACACATAAATCATTATCACTCTCCTTCTAGACTGAACACACACACACTTACTGTACAGATGCAAATACAGCGGTGGAGTAAATCGGCTCACACAAAGATCTATAGAGAACTTATTAGTAACGAGCATCAGTCAAGTAAAACCTGCTGGGTGGATGTGCAGAGGACAGAGCAGAAAGGAAACTGTGAACCCTTGACCCTACAGTAAAGACATCAGGTGACATTAGAGTGGCCTGGTTTGGATCCACTCGTTTCCTGATTTGAAACAGTCACTGCCAATCTGCTTCTGATTGACCACTTTCATCCTGTGATAAAACATTTCTACCACAACAGGAGTTAACATGTCCAGCATAATAAAGCCCCATCTAAAGGGCACGAGGCATCACCTAACAGTCTGATAAATGTGAAAGCTTTGACAGTCATCACACTTCAATCCAGTTGACGGCTTATGGACCAATGTGCTAAACTTTACATCACCATCATCAAAACGAGAAAGAAATATCTTGTTGATTATATCTATGAAGGTTCTCAGTCATCCAGATCATCGTAAATGGTCTGTATCTGTATAGCGCGTTACTAGTCCCTAAGGACCCCAAAGCGCTTTACACATCCAGTTATCCACACATTCACACACTGGTGATGGCAGCTACATCGTAGCCACAGCCACCCTGGGGCGCACTGACAGAGGCGAGGCTGCCGGACACTGGCACCATCGGCCCCTCTGACCACCACCAGTAGGCAACAGGTGAAGTGTCTTGCCCAAGGACACAACGACCGAGACTGTCGAACCGGCAACATTCTGATTACAAAGCGAACTCCCAACTCTTGAGCCACGATCGCCCCTTGGAAGTAAAAGCGTCTGGACTTCTTTAATTAAGTTGCTTGAAGATATTTAATCCGAGAAGCTTCTTCAGTTCTAAGAGCGACTGGTGGAGAGTCACAGATTTAAGCCCTCTGGGAGTGTTCCCCCAGGGTCATGGACCCCCTATTTATTCTCTACCTAATCACACGAGCCGACGTGTGGTCACAATCAGCCAAGGTTTTGGGTGGACCTGTTGTGAGACTTAGCCCCACCCTATCATGTGATTTCCTGAGGTCAAACGGCCCAGGATGTGAGTGGGCTTTAAGGTGTCTGGGAAGGATCTCAAAACTGGATTATAGATAGCAGACAGTTGTGTCGTAAGCCCCGCCCTCTGGCTGTTACACTGACATCTCTCAACAAGAAGGTTCTACCTCCAGCTAGGGATCCTCCTCCTCCTTCGGTTTACGTGTGCTCACCTGTCTTGCCTGGGTTTGTTAGGTCACTAGGCATATATATGTTAGGGTTAACAACGTTATACCTCAGTGTGTCAGCAGATGGCGCTCTGGTACTGATGTGGAACTGCTAGAGAGCCTATAGCTAAAGGCACATGTGCAGCTCAGCTTACATGAGCTCCGCCCGAGCGAGAAGCTAATTTCGGTGTCCTTTTTATTAACCCACCAGTACTGAAAAACCTTTTGTGTCATTAAAGTGATTCAAAACGCAATGTAAGATGAGTAACGACTGTTCGATCATGCTCTGAGATGATTTCGAGTTGTTGCGTGGAAATTTGAAATTAATGAGTGTCGTATATCGTCTACTAACGTCAGTATGTTAAGTACTTTTACACGTCCGTTATCATAGAAGTGCAACTTTTGAAAATGTGTTCCAGTGTTAGCGAGCATCAAGCCCATGGGTTCAGAGAAAAGGCTTTTGTTTGATGAGCATGGTGTTTGTGGTGGTTTGCCATGTTGTATTTACGTTTTGGTAACGCTGTGTCCAAGAGTGATGCCATGAGTTGTAGAAAGGTTGCGTGAGCGTTGAATGAGTTATTCATAAACCATGTGCATTC